>NC_052050.1:137597888-137897888 GCF_903992535.2 Arvicola amphibius | reverse complement strand
TAACCCCAGCACAAGGGTGTGGGGGTAGGGATGGGGGTGACAAACCGATCCCCAGAGCACACTAGTTGAATTGGTTCATTCCAACGTTGGTTGAGGGATCCTGTCTTGAAAGCTAGGAGGTTGACATCCAACACTGGTTCCTGGTCTCCACATCCACAAACACACATCCACACCCATTTAAAAAATGTTCTAAATCTTTCCTTTTGCTGATTTCCCTTTTTGCTGTTGTTCTGCTAAGCCCTGCAGGGGACCCTTCTAGAAGAAGGCTGGGGTATGACTAGCTCTCTTTAGATCTCAGACCTTTCCTGGTTTCCTATAGCCTGTTCTATTCCTTGGCTCAGTTTTCCTCAGCTCTGCCGTCCTGCCGTCCTGCGATCTCTGGACACCTACCATAAGAGAACAGTGCACAGGAACCAAGAGCCGTGTGCTTTAAACAGTTCTGTTAGATATATATGTGTATTTTCTCCTTAAATCTCCACTCCAGGCCTTTCCAGGGTAATACCACCACTCTACGGACGAGAAATAGAGCCTTCCAGAGCTGAAGTCGCTTACCCTCGGCCACTGCTGTATAATTTGGGCAGTAATTTACTTTAACAATACTCTTCCATAAAAGCAGCTTTGGGACAACACACTCTATCTGCTGGGGCGGTTAGGAGCAGTTAATTAGGGGATGAGTCAGAAGCCACCCCTCCAGCAGTAGTTAGCAGATAAAATGCCTTAATCAAGAATTAAGATCTTCAGAGGTCATAACTTAGCATTTAGATTATAGCTGCAAATCCACCCCGAAGAGTTTATTCATTAGTAGGGGGACACTAGAAATATTTTTGCTAGGGGCCTGAAGAGGTGATTTATTTCCAAATTAGGTCATTGGTTAGAAATATTCAGATTGCCCGTACTATTCCATGACTCAGGCTTTTAAATTGGTCAAACCCGGGGCATCCTGTCAGAGACTGTCTTCCCACTTCCTGTGGACATCCAAGGACACTTCCCTCGTGAGGCAGTGAACATATACTGCTCCTGGTTTGCACACCTTGCAGGCAATAAGAAACAATTGGCAGCGTCAAATAGATGCCTTGGTTGTGATGTCTCCAATCCTGGAAGTTCGGCCTTGGGGAAAGGGACCTCAGCCTACTGTTCCCCATCTTTGTCAAGCGATCCTTGCCATCTCCTGAGTGGAGAGACTGGGTTAGGTGTGTGAGTGACCATCAGACAGCTGCTGAGGGGAAGGCCAGAAGGTGCGCCCAGTTCCTACCCTCGGTCCAGAGCGGGCTGCCTCTTGAGAGAAGGGATTAAGTCAAAAGGCCCCCTGGCCTGTCAGTCAACAAGAAGAAAAACCTTAATCCTGACAGCCTTCCAGGAAGGGACTCTTTAAAACCCTCCTGTGTCCTCAGCTCTTTGAAGGTCAGGCTGAATACACAAGCTGTGTTGTCCTAACAGGAAAGAAATGGTGTTTGACTTGGTGTGTGTACTGAGATACATGAAATTCGGCAGAGGGCCATAAAAGGGAGGAAGGGTAAACCGCAAACACGGCTTTCTCAGTGTCCGTTGCTCAAAGGTCAGCTGTCCTTCGCTCTGGTGGCCTGAGCCTGGGAACCCTTCCTTCCATGTGCGAGACTCTCAACTGTCTCTTTCTCAAGCCGTCAGACTGCCATGAACAAGGGCTCCGTGGCCTGAAAAGATGCGAATGCCCCGCCTCCACTATCCTCTGAGGGCAACGGGCCTTCCCCTGGAGCATTATCGACGGGGATATAGAACATAAGATTTTTCAAGATTATTTTTCCTCATCCACAGTGACATATTGACTAGAAGTATTTCTGAATTGGGCCTCAAAAGAGAAACAGCACATGTAGACAATGCCTCAATGGGGGATGAATATTGAGTGAGCTCCAGCCCTTAAAAACATCCTATGTTTGAAACACAGGAGCCGATAATGAACCCTATTTATAGCGATGACAGCAATGCCTAGAGCCCGCAGGCTCCAGAGCAGCCAAAGGCAGCGAGACCATTGGATCCAGTCTTCTCATCATGGAGATGGGAAAAAACTTCGCTGAGGCCAGAGGAGTGAGGGGTTTGGGATCCTAGTGTCCTTTTTCGGATATCTACCTCTTACAGATAATTACACTGCCTACGAGCTCCAGCCTAAGCTGGGTAAACATCTCTGGGTCCCTACCTAGGAATCCGTAGCAGCTATACTGAGGTCCACAAACCTGATAAGCTGCCCCGTCCCATACTTATCTTGAAATCGTTGCTTCTTGTCTGGAAGGACTTGGGATTTTTTTCAGACTTGGCATTTAAGGAAACGGATTGGTCTTTATATTGGAACAAACATATTGAAGCAAAGTCACATTCCCATCTTTCCCTCCCTCCCTCTCTTCTTTCCCTTCTCTTCCTTCCTTTATTTCTCCCTTCTTCTCCCCCCTCTTTCTTCCCTCCCCCTCCTTTTCCCTCCCTTTCTTCTTTCCTTCCTCCCCTTCCCTTGTTTCTCCCTTCCATCTCTACCTCCCCTCTCCCTCCCTCCCTCCCTCCCTCCCTTCCTTCCTTCCTTCCTTCCTTCCTTCCTTCCCTCCCCACCCCCTTGTACTGGAGATCAATCTCACAGTCTTGCATATGCTAAGTACATACTCAACCCGTTGGAGAATAAACTTCATATCTGAAGCCCTAAACAGCTGCTGGGCCAGAGCCCCCAGCTGGAATGAATGAAAATCAGTACACCACCTGACTTTGACGGGCACATTTGTAAGCTTTGGAGGACCATCGGCAGGCTTCCCGGGGTTCTCCAGGTGAATGTGCTGATCCTAAGAGGAGGAATGCGAAGCCCAGGTCAGTTAGTACACAGGAGTAAACGAGAGGGGCTAGAGAGCCAAAGAGAACCTAGTTTATTCTTCACCTTAAGCATTTAGTCTCTTTGCCCTGTTGTCTAAGACACTTCTAGATCTGTCTCCCTCTTTGATGCTGTCCTTCGTCTCTAGCCTGGAAGATTTGACTTTCTAGGAAGCAAGGCTGTTGTGAATGCAAGAGTACCCAGTGATTTCAGCTCTGGGCAGCCTGTTTGCATCTTTTCATTCATTCATTCACACACACATTTTGACGCTTACCATGTTCAGGGCCATGGACTTATTGATGGGGTTACAGACTGAACAAGTGCTTACCTTCTTCCTACCCACACCTTGCCTTATTCTTAGCCATAGACTAGAGTAGATTCTTATCACCATCCCCTAAACTAGGCTTGGCGAATGCGGGATCCTCCTCTTTCTGACCTTCATCCATTCAGCAAAAATATTGATGACCTAGAAGAGTCTGTGAAAGTACGCCAGTGAGTCGGGCAGGCCTTGCGTGCTGATTGCAGAGTAGCAAATATGTCCAGAAAATACAGTGCTGTGCTGGCTAGTTTTATGTTAACTTGACACAAGCTAGAGCCATCAGAAAGCAGGAAAACTCAGTTGAGAAGATGCCTCCATAAGATCTGGCTGTAAGGCATTTTCTTAATCAGTGATTGATGGGGGAGGGAAGCCCAAACTATTGTGAGTGGTGCCATCCCAGTTGAGGTCCTGGGTTCTATAAGAAAGCAGGTCAAGCAAACCATGATGAGCAAGTCAGGAAGCAGCACCCCTCTGTGGCCTCTGCATCGGCTCCCACCTTCAGGTTCCTGCCTTGCTTGAGTTTCTGGCCTCACTGCTTTTGATGGAGAACTGTTCTATACAACTGGGGGTGAAATACCCACCCCAAGGTGCTTTTGTTCATGGTGTTTCATCACAGATATAGTAACCCTAAATAGGACAGGAACTTATCTGAGCTAGCTGCTTTGGGCTGGAAACTATAATTTTTTTAATAAGCTACTATGAGTGGCCTTGTATGGTTCTTTTTATAGACACAGGACATTGTTTATCTTGGTAGAGTACATCACCCAAAGGCCCATGGCTGGGTGAATAGATAAGTTGTGGTATATCCATTCAATGGAATATGATTCAAAAGGAAAGAGGAACAAATTGCCAACACGTATAACAAAATAAGTACATTTTATGTGACTCTATTTGTATAAAGACCTAGAACGGGAAAAGCTAAACTTGGGCGTGAAGAATTAGGACAGTAGTTCACTAAGGCACAGCAGGAGGTATTGACTAGAAAAGATGCAGGGGTCCTATGTTTTGTCAGGGATGCTAATTGCACAGATACATACAGTTATCAGAACTTACCACACAGTACACTTAAAGCCTGCTATTTTATTATATGTAAAATGTATTTAAACAAATAATTTGAAACTCAATTCTGTCCAGGTTTTCATTTCTGTCTAGAACACAGGAAGAAGCTAAGCATTGACAGTTTGGGGGTTTATACACACTTGCTGTTGGTTGACTGTTTTTATACTTTTAAGTATCCTTGAAATATTTCACATGAAAAACCAATGTCCAAAGTCGAGATTCAATAAATAGAAACAGAATGATGGAATCCGACATTGAAGGAAACTCAGAGGTCATGCCCTCCATCTTCCACTTGAACCCAGTATGCCGGTAGGTTTTCATTAACTCAACACAAACCTAGACCTCTCTAGGTCAAGGGCATCATAACAGAAAATTCCTCTGCCGGATTTGTCTGTGGGCAAGTCTGTTGGGCATTTTCTTGATCAAAGGCTGATGGGGGTGGGCCTAGCTCACTGGGAGTGGTGTCTCCTCTGGGCTGGCGGTCCTAGGTTCTATATGAAAGCAGGCCAAGGGAGCCATAGGATCCAGCCAGTAAGCAGGATCCTCCATGGTCTCTGCTTCAGTTCCTGCCTCTGAGTTTCTGCACTGACTTCCCTTAGTGATGGAGAGTGACCTGAGGGTCTAAGATGAAGCCAGTTCTCTTTGCCCCAAGTTGCATTGGGCGTCATAGCAATAGAGCCCTGACTAAGACACATAATGTTCCTTTAATACATCTGTGCTAGACGGTTCTCTTAACTAAGCTTGAGCTAGCAAAGGGCAGTGCGTGTTACCTCCTGAGAAGCAATTCCGAAATGCAAACAGTAACTGCAGAGAGTCAGGGCTAAATGCAGGGAGGCAGGCAGGCTTCCCAGACTGTGCTGTGTTTGAGGAAGGGCACATCCCACATCTAACAGGAGCGGCAGCTAGAGAGGTAAAGGGTGACCCTTCCCTTGAAGGGGCAGCTTCAGCCTGGACGTTTGTCTGACTTAAGGGTGGTCTTTCCGTTCCTCCTGACCCTTCTCTTGTCACCCAGCACTACCTATTTCTAGAGACTCCCATGGCCTCTAGAAAGGAAGAGGGACAAACCTCCCTAGTCTGTCCTCAGGCCCATGGAAGCTGAATGGATTTTGGTAGTTTGGCCTGAGAATTATGAAGCCGGGTATCTTGATTGACAATCCTACCAAGACTGAAGGATTCCCTTGCTAGACAACCACAGTACTACGGCCAAAAGAAAGAGTGCCAGCCGGGTGGTTGTAGCACACACACCTTTAAACCCAGCACTCAGGAGGCAGAGGCAGGCAGACCTCTGTGAGTTCGAGGCCAGCCTGGTCTACAGATCTTTAGGATAGCTGAGACTACACTAAGAAACCCTGTCTCAAAAAACCAAAAAGGAAAGAGGAAGGGAGGGAAGGAGGAAAGGAGGGAGGGAGGAAGGGAGGGAGAGAAGGAGAGAGGGAGGGAGGGAGGGAGAGAGGGAGGGAGGGAGGGAGGAAACTGGGCACGTGAAAAGCCTGATGTAGTCTGAGTGCCCACGGAATCTTGTGTGTATTCTGGGCACCTATGTAGGTAGAAAAGACCCACAGGCCTGGATCTGCTCTTGGTTCCCCCTATAATCTATTCCTGGTTTGCAACAGGGACCAGGGCCAGGTAAGGTAACCCAGGCAGGGCAGGGTCTGGGAGGAGGCGGAAGGGGCTCTTATGTACAGCACACTGGGTAGTTTATATTCATTTGGAAACCCAGTACCATTTTCCTGTGACTGAGAACTCTAGCAGTTCTGGCTAGGATGACACATTCATCTGCTAGACCTTCTCCCGCTCAGGGCTTCTCATTTGTTTTGTTTACTGCTATGCTTCTACTGACCCATTTGGGAGTCACAGAGAACGCATGCCACGAACGCATAATGTCACTGCTTTGTATGTCTTTGTGAAAAACCAGCTTAGGGTCCTTTCTCTGTTGTGGCTGAGCCTATGTGTGCAAAGGGACTGGAAAGAATCAGAGACAGCCGGGTGACCCGGCGAGGCATCTAGCCAGCTACTCTGCTGGGCTCAGGGCTGCGGATGAGTCAGGAGCTCTCTGCATGGATCTGATGGGGCCGGGACATGTCCAGTGGCCCCTCTAGGCAGCAGCTTGCAGCAGGTGCACGTGAGCGCTGGCTGATGAGTGAAGGAGCCCGGTTATATAACAGCCAACCCGGCAGGCAGCGGGAGGCAGGGGGCGGGGCGGCATGGGGCGTGGGATGGGGGGGGGGCGGAGAGAAACCCGCGGGGCGGGGTGTCAAAGACCTGGGGCAGCGCAGCATCTCCTACACTTGGCCGCTTCTTCTTTTGATTCCTAAGAATGTGATGAAAAAGAGAGGGGAAAGGCTACTGAAGAAGCCTTCACCAGCTAAGGAAAGCGAATCTCATTTTAACTCAGTCCCCTCAGAGGTGAGCAGTGACTTCTCCCCAGCCAGGCTAACCTTGGTCTGGAGTTGCTGGTATTTCTTGCCTCGGAGGCCTCCTTCGATGGGGTCTGGTTGGCTAACTTCCTTGGGAAGAATCACTCCTCTTCCCCACTTCCTACAATCCCTGTGGGATCTGTGTACTTCCTTGCAGCCTCTCCACTTCCTTCCTCTCCGTTTCCAACCTTGCTTGGGAAGGATTTCCTCTTAGCAGCAGCTGGCTGTGGATGTGGACGGAGAACTGACCGTGAGGGCTGACCTTCCCGCAGCTTCTCAGAGTTCATCTTCTGCCTTGTCCAGCACAGCTTCTCCCGGCCACTCACAGCGACTCACCATACCCAAATCTTAACCCTGTTGCTCCTGATACCCCAAGGTACCAACCGCCCTTGACCTCTAACAACCCGGAAACGCCCGTGAATGCCATAGGGGTGGGCCAAGGGGATCTCCAGAGCCAACCTACCTGTGACCTGAGTCACCTGGCATCAGAGAATCTGGAGAGGTGACCTAAACTCCAGGTACTAATCCTGGCTTGTTTTATGACAACTTGGCACAAGCTAGAGTCATCAGGGAGAAGGGAGCCTCAACTGAGAAAATGCCTCCATCAGATGTAGGCCAGCTGTAGGCAAGCCCGTGGGACATTTTCTTCATTAGTGATTGATGGAAGACAGTCCAGCCTATTGTGGGTGGTGCCATCCCTGGACTGGTGAGCGGCTGAGCAAGCCATGAGGAGCAAGCCAGCAGCAGCTCCCCTCCATGGCTTCTGTATCAGCTCCTGCCTCTATGTTCCTGCCCTGTTTGAGATCCTGGTTCTGGTCCTCTTTGCCCTGCCGAGACAGTGTGGTCCAGCTCCACGTAGGTCCTCCTACATTGCCAGCCATGTGGGTCAGCCACCAGCCCTCAACTTCTTAGAAAACAGTTTCTACAATGTATACATATTTCCAAGCATACTGTACATTATAACATATGTGATGTATTATATTTATATATGATATTATATATACATAAAATGTATATATACATTTTTATTTGATAATCTTTTTTTCAGTACCAGGTATTGAACTCAGGGTTTTGTGCATATGAGGCACCTGATCTACCACTGAGGATGTATCCTAGTTCTACTTGTCAATCTTATTTTATATATATATATATATATATATATATATATATGTGTGTGTGTGTGTGTGTATGTATATATATGTATATATACATACATATATATGTGTGTGTATGTATGTATATATTCGAGACATGGTTTCTCTGTGTAATCAGCTCTGGCTGTCCTAGACCTCACTCTGTAGACCAGACTGGCCTTGAACTCACAGAGATCCGCCCATCTCTGGGATTAAAGGCATGCACCACCACTGCCCATCTAATTATATATTTTAAAGATACCCAGTGTTTCTTGCTTTCACAATAGAAGTTAAGTTCCACGTGAGGCTGTTCCTAATGCAGCCAGCATCAGCAGACTCAGTTTTGACTGCTGTCCCTCACACAGCCCAGTCATCCTGCCTCTGGTACACGGGCCCTTTCATCCGCCTGGATAAACCTCCTCGACTACTAGGCCACCAGCAGCCTTTCTCACAACTGGTAGACTCCTTCTTCATGTCTCTGTCTCTTTAGGCTCCCATAGAGCTTGGCATTGTTCTTCATTACAATGCTAGTCCCTTGGGATTGTTGTCTGTAGGAGTTTTTGTTTGTTGGCAAACCCTTGTGGGAGGACTCAAGGCTGCAGCCTTGTTTCTGTGACACCTGTCCAACATATTAGATCACCACACAGTGACCTCATATAGTAGAGTGCAGAGGAATACAGTATATATAGGGCGTAGGTGTAGAGATCGGAGGAGGACTTGTAAGTCTATATAGTGCAATATACAGTATAATATAGTCTAGTATATTCTTGACCTACTAAAATGGTTCCCCAAGCTCAGGGACTTCTCTCTCATTTCCCTCTTGCTCTTCAGCGATACCGATCTGGGTGGCTTTTATTCCTTGACTCTCAGTCTTGAACTCATTGCAGCCTACTGTTCACCTGGACTCCCTCCCGCAAAGGCACCAGGGACCTGCTACCCTGATGGTCCTCAAGGGTCACTCCTCTGCTTGTTCCTCTTTATCTCCCTGACCTTTGAAAGGTGGAATCTTGGAGCCAAGCCTGAGGCCTCTTTTTCCTTGTGTACTCTGCTATCTTGGCTTCCTCCTGCAGATGCAAGGCTCTACGGGCGGTCTCATTGCTGATTAGCCACACATATTAGAGCCAAAGACTCCGTGTGCAGCTGTATGCTCCTCATACATTCTGCCTTTCAAGCCCGCTACATGGCTGCTCTTCGCCCTCCACGTCTTCTCTATCCGACAATTAGTAATCAGCAATTGCAACTCAAGTCTCAGGTTGCTCAGCCCAGACATACCGGAACAGCTTTGGGTTCTTTCCCTCACATCCTGCCCAAGCCACCACTGTGTTTTATTCCCCCTTCCACTGTGTCTGCAGAATCTGGCCACCTCCCATTGCTCTGGCCAGTGTCACCAGAACGATTTTGATGGCTTTCTATAGAATCTACCCATCTTGACTCTTGTCCCACGACACGCGATTCACATAGCAGCAGCCCGATTGACTCTGGGAGAACCCACACCGACTCATATTCCTCCTCTCCGCAAAGCTCTCCAATCATCCCCATCTCATAAAGTCCATGTAATCTGACCCTATTGCCTCTCTGGTGCCATATGCTACTGCTGTCTCCCCTGAACCCTGACTGGTCTTTGGCCATGCCAGGCTCCTTGCTGTTTCCTCTGGCAGCGCTCGCTAGGCCTCCAAGCTTCCTGCTCCTCCACAGCCTGCAAGTGTTTTCAAGGGTGCTCTTCCCCAGTCACCTGCTACAGTACTTTGCACCTCTCTTTAAATGCCAGCAGTATCATTCATAGGATATCATTTGTGTACCTGTTCCTTTAAGCTATCATTTTAGAGCTAGTCAGCCAACATGCAGCCAGGGAAGTGCAGCCAGCTGGCATTTTACCAAAAGAACCAACAACCTCCAGAGGCTGCAGATCTGAAATTCTGTCATTCACATCATAGGCAACCAGTAACTCTCTGCTAAATAACATGCTGAACAAAAGAGATCTGCTCATATTAGTAAAACTAGCAACAGGTTCAATGGACCGGTAAAAAGTTGGCCCAAGCCGGGCGGTGGTGGCGCACGCCTTTAATCCCAGCACTCCGGAGGCAGAGGCAGGCGGATTTCTGAGTTCGAGGCCAGCCTGGTCTACAAGAGCTAGGTCCAGGACAGGCTCTAGAAACTACAGGGAAACCCTGTCTCGAAAAAACAAACAAACAAACAAACGAAAAAGTTGGCCCAAATAGACGGCTGCAGTCATTTAGGGACATCTACCGTCTTTCATAAACAGAGTATAAGTGTTCAGTAAAGCTTATAATCTACACCCATCATGGGGGAATCGATGCCTCATATAATTTGTGCCCCGCAGTTGATTTGAAAGGATTGGAGGCTACATGGTTCCTGAAGGACATAGCATTTTGAAAACACCTGGGATTCAGAACAGGTTGTACAATTTGGGAGCTTGATTTACAATAATTATTTGGTTAAAATAAAACCACCATCTTGGCATGCACTTTGAGTATTCCCTGACAGTGACATGATAGGGGAGTGGCTTTCTACCTCACTGGCGTCAGACTCCTTGGAGACGTCTGTCATTTATCAAAAAAGAATGTCACAATTGGGGCTCAGTGGGTAAAGTGCTTGCTGTGTAAGTTGAGAGCCCGAGTTGAAATCCCCAGAGCACACATAAACCTGAGTGGGTAGCAAGCATCTGTAACCTATTACAACGATTGAGAGGTGGAGACAGGAGGACCTTGGGAAGCCCATGGACCAGTTAGTCAGGTGTTCGTTGTGGTAAATAACAAGAGGCTCCATCTCAAACAGGGTAGAAGGCAAGGACCCCTATGTCATGTAGACACAGATACACAGACACACACATAGGCGGGTTTTTTTTTTTAATTGGACCTCCATTCAGCTCTTTCCTGATAGCTGACTCCCTAATAACTACACAGAGACTTATTATCAATTATAAAATTGGCTAATGGCTTAGGCTTGTTACTAACTAGCTCTTACACCTTAAATTAATCTATATTGGTACCTTTTATTTAGCATGGCATGTTCATCTCCTGCTTCCTCTGCATCTGGCTGGTGAATCCCTTCTTTCCCTTGCTTTCTTTTTGTCTGCAGGTAAGTCCCATCTAACCTCTACCTGCCCAGCTATTGGCCAGTCGGCTCCTTATTAACAATGAGAGCAACACATCTTCACAGTGTACAGGAGGATTATTCCACAGCATGCACGCACACACACACACACACACACACACACACACACACTTAAAGTATAGTATCAAAATTACACATATCCAAACTGACTTGGTCAAGTGTGCAAGACCCTCCCATCCCTACTTGTGATTTAGTTTTCTCCATAATCTACTAGCACCCAACACTCCACCATATGCATTGCTATTTTGGTTGTTTACTCTCTCTCTCTCTCTCTAGCTATGGACGACATCAGCACCATGAGGTTGGGGATCATTATCTATACTTGTCAATATGTCCACTACCATAACCCGATACAAACACAGTGGCCGATTTAATAGCAAGGCCTGCATGTTTGCTACATTGATGAATAAAAGAAGGGGCTTCCAGAAATAAAATGCTGAAGGAGTTAAAAAGAAAACAGGATGCTGGGCGGTGGTGGCGCACGCCTTTAATCCCAGCACTAGGGAGGCAGAGGCAGGAGGATCTCTGTGAGTTCAAGGCCAGTCTGGTCTCCAAGAGCTAGTTCCAGGACAGGCTCCAAAGCTACAGAGAAAACCTGTCTCGAAAAACAAAAACAAACAAAAAACCACAAAAAACAAACAACAACAACAACAACAAAGGAAACAGGATGACTCTTGATGGGACTGTGGAAAAATAGAAAAACCACAGAATCTGGTCAGTTTGTACAACAAAGATAATCAGTATAGCCCAAAGTCATGGGCATGCTTGTATCACTGGTATGGGGAGTGACTTTAAGAAAAGTCAGCAAATCTCCTTAACCCTTGATGGAGAGGGGAAGGACCTCACACAGTGTGGAGAAGTCTTCTCTACACGTCCAGCTAATGGAAAGTGAAGTTGTGGCCGTGATGGTGCACACCTTTAATCCCAGCACTGACAGGCAGAGGCAGGAGGATTTCTGTGAGTTTGAGTCCTCCTTGGTCTACAGAGAGAGTTCTAGGACAGCCAGGGCTACACAGAAAAATCCTGTCTCAAGAAACCAAACAAAAACAAACAAACAAAAAAAAACAAAAAAATAAAACTAAAACCAAACAAACAAACAAACAAAAAAAACCAAACTTGTTCCTGGGAGAAGTTGAGAGTCTGATTTTGCATCCTTAGGCCTGGAACAGTTCTCATACAGATCCAGGGTGATTTCAAGAATGGGCTGAGAGTAGCACAGGGGGAAACTGGTATATGTGCACTCCAGACTTGGCAAGGTCTTTCTCAGACTATCTCAAGAGATTTGGGAGAAGGGCATTTAGGGCAGAGAGGGCAGTGGGAACCAAAACATTCAGGAACGAAAATAAAGAACACATCCAAGAGGAGACATGGCTCAAGGGAGCAGAGCAAAGGGTGATTCCAGGCCAGGGGTAAAGCCATGTCAGGAAAACAGAGATCAAAACGGCAGACCCTAGATGTCATAGCTACAGAGACTTAAAACACTTGGGCATTTAACTAGAGACCTAGCCCAGAGTTGTGAGACCTGGAAAGGAAGCCCAGTGAGGGGTGGGTACAGGAATTCAGGTACAGACTTAGACTTGGAGACAGTGAAGCAAGCAACACAGTTGCTATGGCAGTGATCAAAGAGGAAGAAGGCAGGAGAGACAAAAGTTGGCTGTGGGAGAGGCCACAGTCTGAAGTCCCCCAGCCATGAGGCTGTGGGCTCAACCCTGAGGTTTCATGGCAGCAAACTGATAGCCAATGAGCATTTAATTCAGTTGGGTTTAGCTAGCCACTGAGTGGAAGTTGGGGAGAGGGTGGGCAGGAAATGGAAACCGTAATGGTTGGGGGGCGAAATAAGCAGCTTCACCATGCTCTAGGGTAGGAGTCCAAGGTGTCAGCTCCCTCCCTCGCTGCCCTCACCTTTCATCCAGGGAAAGCCTTGGTCACTGAATTCAGTCAAGAAAATAAGATTCAGGTAGCAAGCACCCAGGAAATGTTAAACATGAGTGTGTTAACTGAGGTCATTAGAGTGAGTCCTGATCCCGTATGCCTAGCATCCTAAGAAATCAAGATTACAACAAGAAACAGGGAGGTGACCACACATGGGCCCATCCCATTGTAGTCTTGAATTCAGACTTCTAGCTTGCTGAGCTGGGAGCAAATCTCTCTCTCTCTCTCTCTCTCTCTCTCTCTCTCTCTCTCTCTCTCTCTCTCTCTCTCTCTCTCTCTAATATTTTTATTTTTATGTGCATTGGTGTTTTTGCCAAGGGCATTGGGTGCCGTGAAATTGGAGCTTCAGACAGTGTGAGTGCCATGAATTGAACCTGGGTCCTCTGGAAGAGCAGCCAGTGCTCTTAACCCCTGAGCCACCTCTCCAGTTCTGCAAATCACTTTTGTTTGTGGGTGTACTTTGGAACAGCAGCGCACAGCAGACTCATACAAGCTCCCCTTCACTTCATATTCTGTTCCCCCCCCCCCCCGTGCAGGGGGCGTGCAAGGAGTCGTCCTCCAAACAGAAGCTACCCGGAGAGGTGAGAAGGGACCCTGGCAAATGGCAGATGAACATAAAACCCCCTAACTGCTATTATCCTTTTTATACAGCTCAGCACGCGGTGTGTTCCTTTCAACTGCCCTTCCATTTTCATTCTCTTGGCATTAATACCCTCATACACATCTCAAGACAGGAACTGAAGGAGGGAACCAAGGCCGGTGATTTAGACACTGATCTTTTGTGATCGTTGGCGCCACTGACCTTGAGAGCCTGGCTAGGTGGCACGCCAGACACTTCTTCCTGTGGGCTAATGGTAATCATGGAGAACTTTGAGTGTCTGCTCCCTAGTCCTTGAATCCTGCCTGCCCATCAATCATCACCCAGTGGTGGCTGACGCCCCTCTATGTTAAACGACTGCTGAAATATGCTGGCAAGCAAGAGATCAGCCTGAGGGAGGGAGGGAGGGAGGAAATCGGTCCCTGAGTTTTGAGTTTTGTGAGCATTTAAATCGAGCACATCCTGTCATGAGTGAGGAGTTAACGCCCACAGAAAGAGTGAAGAAGAAAGTCCCTTTGAATTGTAAGGGGTGGGGAAGGACCCCGAGGGTGTTACAAGAATGGATCCATGGACGGAGAGGAAGGTTGTAAGGGAGTATGTACTGAAGAAGTGGCTCTGTGGCCGGACGTGCTCTCTGTGGGCACAGGGCTGGAGGTCAGTTCTCAGCACACAAAAGAAGGGGGTTGGGGACAGGAGGAGAAGAGGCAGAGGAAGGAGAGGAGGAGGAAGAAATCTACATACAAATTGCTTGTACAGTAACACAGAATCCTAGGAAAATCCCAGAACTGCCCTGTAGGGAAGGTTAGCCCATCTCTAACACTGTTCTTTATTTATCCAGTCAGTTATAATGAAGGCATGGGTACATGAAGGAACACACACACACACACACACACACACACACACACACACCACTATTTTAGCATCCTACATTTGGGTACTTTTTAAGACATGACAAATGCTAGGACATCACAACTGGTTTAGAATCTCTCCCGTTTTTGTTTGATCCAAAAGGCACACGGCTTAATCTTTCACCTTAAACTGACAAGGAAACTAGATTAGATTTTTGCCTTCAAATACCCACAAAAATATTTGCCGCCGGGAGGTGGTGGCGCACGCCTTTAATCCCAGCACTCGGGAGGCAGAGGCAGGCGGATCTCTGTGAGTTCGAGACCAGCCTGGTCTACAAGAGCTAGTTCCAGGACAGGCTCTAAAGCTGCAGAGAAACCCTGTCTCGAAAAAAACAAAAAACAAAAAACAAAAAAACAAAAAGAGACTGAGGCAGTCTCCATTTTAAAAAAAATTGCCTATACTGATCTATTTGTAAAACATCTAACATTATATTTAGTTTATTCATATACATGAATATTTATACTTATTCACATCTATAAAATAATGGGAGGGGGGAATCTCTACCTGATCTTATATTCTGGGAAATAATGTGTTTTAACCACACTTCATTACAAGGGGGGAAATATCCCCTTTCAAAGAACAGGAGGAAGGGAATGGGAGCAGGGGGATTATAACTCAGGTCAGGAAGTGGACCCTTTGATCAAATTCAGGTCTACAGGCTCACACTACAAGTGCCTTAACCCAGTGTACTAAGTTGCTGGCCCCCCCCAGTCATGTTGAACTCCCAAATAAAAAATGCTTATTTTTAAATTAGGAATATGTGTATGTGTGTGTGTGTCTGTGTGTGTATCTGTGAGTGTGTGTCTGTATGTGTATGAGTGTGTGTGTGTGTGTGTGTGTGTGTGTGTGTGTGTGTGTGTGTGTGTAAGTTTTAGGTTCCTGGGGAGCACAGAAGAGGGCGTCTAATCCCCTGGAGGTGGAGTTATAGGCAGTTATGATCTGCCTGATGTGGGTGTTGGGAACAAAACTTGTCCCCTCCAAGAGTAGTATGAGCTCTTAAGCGTGGAGCTATTTCTCTCCAGCCCCTGGGTCATGCTTTAAAGTAAAAGTCCAGACTGTCCAGAAGATGAGGCCCTCTGGAGGAAAAAGAAACCCACCATGGAGGAGCCGTGATGTTTAGGGTGCTTAAGGCAGCCCAGGTGGGAGTGTTGGGGGTGCCAAGAGCAAGAGGGGAGTCTCCTGAGAGTGCTCTGCCAGCAAGAAACTTGTGGTAATGTGGGGTCCTCTTGTATCTCCCCACTTCGATGTCTCCTCTTCCCCCACTCGGCTGTTCATCGGAGGGTCCCATCCAGCCCGAGAAGGCTGTTCATGGTGTGGCTTGTGGGTCAGGACCCCCTCGTGTGTGTTGGCGGGGAGACACGCTTTGAATGACCCTTTCACAGAGGGCACCTAAGATCATCAGAAGACACATATTTAGATTATAATTCATACAGTAGCAAAAACACAGATATTTAGTTTACAATTCATACAGTAGCAAAATTACAGTTATGAAATAGCAATGAAAATTATTTTATCGTTGGGGGTCCCCACCACAGGAGGAACTTTATTAAATGGTCACAACATTTGGAAGGTTGAGAACCACTGCTTAAGAGACTAAGAAAGGGTTCATACAAGGTAGATATTTTTCATTAGAAACAGTTCATTCCCAGCCTCTCATCCTTTTGCCTATCTGAAATCTCTGATGAGAGTCCTATAGTATTTGTGAAGGACTGCGCGGCATTTGGAAGCCACTGGTAAGCTGGTAGGACCTGCTTATCATCTCCAGCGTCACCCCCTCTCCGGCACTCCCCCATGCCTCCTCAAAAAGTCATGTGCTCTCAATGAGCACCCATGGAAATCAAAAGCTCTCCACAACGCCAAGAAGGGCCAGCAGGGAGTAGCCAGAATACCCAAGTGGCAGGGCACGCACCCTGTGAACTGGCTGGGCAGCCGGTGGGCCGTGTCCAGAATCTTCTCCAGAATTCTCCTGTGGACATCACAGATTGGTCTGGGGCTGGGGAGCAAACAAGCCATGGCAGGGGTCTTTTATAGCTCGCTTTTGTTTTATTTTGTTTTTTTTTTTTTTTTTTTTTTTGAGACTGGGTTTCTCTGTAACTTTTGAGCCTGTCCTGGAACTAGCTCTAGTAGACCAGGCTGGCCTTGAACTCACAGAGACCCGCCTGTCTCCGAGTGCTGGGATTAAAGGCGGCACCACCACTGCCCCGCCCTAGCTTGCTTTTTCTTCTTCTTCATCATTGAAGCAGACATTTTTCTCAAAGACTGAGAATGGAAGGCAGGGTCTTCTGTATGCTGGGCCAGCACTGTATGCTGAGCTCTGCCCAGGATTTCTGATGAACTTGATTTCAGAGCTCTTTATTGTTTTCAGTAACGAAGACTTAGAAAATACATCCTAATGTGGTTAGGTTTCAAACCGGGGACAAATAGCTGTGGTATCTATTTAACTGGCTACCAGGTTCTCCCTGCAATCCCCAAGTCCGACCTGGCCATACAGGGCCCTCCTGGATGGCATACCCCCTCTCTACCCTAAACTTCTCCAGCCCAGGGGGCTGGGTTACTTGGCCCTATATAACCTAACCATTTGGTTGCCTCCTCTTTTGTACCTTTGGGCCTCCTGGCTGCTGCAGCTGGTTCTGTCTCTCCCCTCTCCTCCTTCCCTTCCTCCTAAGAGGCAGAGTCCTGACCACTCTGGACTCTCCCAATGTCCTCGCCTCTGGCTACGCTCTCCCACTCACCAATAATACACTTTCTCCTCCACCATACCTAGGAGCAGTCACGTTCCTTTTCCTTTCTATTTCTTTTTTCATTCAAATATTTTCTGTTTACTTCTTAGCAAGAATTTAAGAATTTTTTACACTTTAAAAATTTTTTTTGAGACACTCTGTAACTGTGTGGCCCTGGCTATCCTGGAACTTGCTAGTCTGGAACGTCACAAGGCTAAAAGGAGTCCTGATCACGCACTTCAGTATTTGGCTTGAAACACAGGAGCCCAGCCAAATCTTCGGCAGGATAATTTAGACATTTGTTTATCTTTTAAAAAAAAAATGCTAGCTGGGCTGGAGAGATGGCTCAGTGGTTAAGAGCATTGCCTGCTCTTCCAAAGGTCCTGAGTTCAATTCCCGGCAACCACATGGTGGCTCACAACCATCTGTAATGGGGTCTGGTGCCCTCTTTTGGTCTGTAGACATATACACAGACAGAATATTGTATACATGATAAATAAATATAAAAAAATGCTAGCAATAACCACATCCATCTCCTGGGTCTTGTAGACATCAAGGCAGTAAATGGGAGGGCTTCACTGAATGTTAATGGAAGCGAGAGTGGGCTGAGGCCTGGGCTGCCTGCACCTAGACCAGCACGTGCCCTGTGGGTCGATTTTCGCATGGCTTTTGCATCATCTTGCTTCCCTTGTAGTTTCAGACAATTGCTTGTCTATTTTTAGCAGGCAAAATCCACTGGGGGAAGAGAGACACTAACAAATAAAAGGAAAAGAATATAAGACACAAGGGCAGAATGAATGTCAGAGGTGAGGTAACGGGCTTTATCTGTATTTTTTGAAGACTCCTGAGAGAAGTCAAGGGCTACCTTCCAGGGGTAACAGTTAAGTGGCCAGGGATGCCTTATTCATGGCCATTCCGTTTCTTTCATTTCCCCAATCTGAATACAGTCCAATTCCTTTCTCTTCTGATCCTCCGTGGCATTTTATCTGCTCTGCTATAAAGACATATACTGGTTCCCGCTATGAGTCAGGAGGCATTGTGATGATTCGGCACACTTATTTCTCGTGTTGAGGTTAGCACATCTGTTGAGTGAATGAGTGGATGAAGAAGAAAATTCGCGCAGGTAGAATGACAGAGGATAGGCTGAGTCCACATCCATTTGTTTTCAAAACCTGATCTTCCCCCTTTGAGGCATGATCTATGTAACCCCCTCCAGGCTAGCCTGCCTCTCCCAACTCGCCAATTCTTCAGCCTCCTGTTGTATGCACTACCACACCTGTAGTCATGCACTACCACACCTGACAAAACAAAACAAAACAAAACAAAACACCCCCCCACCCCTGAAGTTTCATTCAAATGTTTGAGACATTAATGATTGTCTCAAATAAAGAAAACCCGTGCGTGACCTTTGTTCTCTAAGAGTATATATCGTATAAAGGAGTGACGGGGGCTGGAGATAGTCTTTCTGGTGTGGCGCTGTCGTGCGCTTGGCTTTGTGGAGGATGACGTGGGAAGGGTGGTGGAGTGCATTTGGAACTGAGAGAAGCTCACCTGCTCAGAATCATATCGTACAGGGTTGGAAACACATACGGAATCATACGGACAGGAAATTCTCGTACAAGCTTCATTTTCAAGGCTAAGAAACGTTGGCTAAGGGAGAACATCTTGCCCAAGGCCACTAAGCTAAATATGGGAGCATAGCTTTGATGGAGGAATTATCAAATCAAATAGCAAGTGAAGCAACGCACTAAACATTTACCACAATACACCTCCCCGGAAGCCCAGCATTTTAAGCCATTAGTAAGTAGCACAATGCCAACCACCGAAAAGAAAAGAGGATGATAAACTCTTGACAAAAGTCAGCACTAAAACACCCATCAGATGGACATGGTGGCATACGTTTGTAATCCCAGAACTTCTGAAATGGAGGTAGTGTTTGTGGAGTTTTTAGACTCGGAGGGTGGACTCCCAACCCGTTCCTAGTATACCAACAAAGGGACAGGTCAGAGGGAACAGCAGGGACAGATTTATTCACTGTGGCCCCATTGGAAAGAAAAAAATAAAGAGACCCAGTACCACCCAGTCTGTCTTCCAGGCATTAACAGAGGTTTACATTTAAATAGAGAGCAAAGGGTATGCATAATTAATAGTCTTGGTCAAGGTTTGGTCTCTATCATGGTCTTGGCTGTAAGTCTGTCCTAACAAGTGGTCTGGTAACCTGTGAAATATCTCTTCCTCCCAGTAAATTTCTCCTTCTGGCATTAGGGCATCAGCTTTTTCCTTCCACAATTTCCTAGGGGAAATCTGAATTCTTTGGAATCCATTATTTCAATAGCACGACAGTGGGATGGCCTCCTCGGCACGGCAGGTCTCAGGCCAGCCTGAGTTACACGAAACCCCATCTTTTTTTTTTTTTTTAACATTTATTTATTTATTTGTTTGTTTGTTTATTATGTATGCAACATTCTGCCTCCGTGTATGCCCGGATGCCAGAGAGGGTGCCAGATCTCATTATAGATGGTTGTAAGCCACCATGTGGTTGCTGGGAATTGAACTCAGGACCTCTGGAAGAGCAGCTAGTGCTCTTAACCACTGAGCCATCTCTCCAGCCCATGAAACCCCATCTTATCTCATAAACTAAACTGAAGCTCTGTTTAGGTTGAGTTTTTGAATTCTTTTGTTGATTTCTAGGTGTTGAAGATTCCCAAAGCCTTCAAACTCTAGCTTGAGGATCAGAGATGGGCAGGAAGAAGAGGTACGTATTTCAATTTAGTGTACGTCAGTGATGTCTAAGGACACGTTATGGGGACTCTTGCGGCATGGAGCCTGAGTTGAACTCCATTTCCTACCTGTATTTTACTATCAGAGCCCACATAGGCTCAGGTAAAAAGGATGCTCCCTGTGCAGTTGAGGGGAACGAAAAAGGCTCAGAAGCCAGGGATCCACCCAACTTCTCATCTTCACCTCTGTTATTCATTTATCGATGATTTTTTTTAAAAAGTTTTATTCAGTTACTTGTGGCAGTGCTGTGAATCAAAGGTTAGCATCAAAACCAGAATAGAAGCCACAGTCTTCTCTGGGGATTGCACTCCCGGCTTCTAATCCCTAGATCACAAAACTTCCTAATTGGAATGAAAGGTTCTTAAACAAGCACAGGGATTTGCTGGGGCCTGACACCGACTAAAAAGGTTGGTCTAAGGACTGTCTGATGAAAGGCAAGGGGACTCACGTGTCAAAGTGAAATTTTCAAAGCATTGCCACCCCAAGGTTTACTTCTGAATGTAAACTGGGAAATCCCACCCCAGTCCCTGCAGATATTCTTAATTGATCCTGAAACGACATTCAAACCATCTTCCCCCAAAAGCCTTTGTTTTCTGAAAGATTTTATTGACAAGCTGATGCAGGAAGTTCCTGTGTAAACTGACTGTTTCTCACCCCTCAGCCGGCCGACCAATGCAAGGCTAGTTTTGTATCTTCTCTATAGCCGCTATTGGGTAGACCTTACATTGTAGTCACCTAACTGTGGACCAAATGGCTCACACGCTTCCATTATGAAAATTATCCAGGGTGCTCACACAGCATCCGGGTAAACACAATGCTGTCATTTAAAGCTCATTTGCCGACATTCACACACGGAAGGCAATTCCTGACCTGGGGGAAAGGGATTTTGTTGTTTTATTCAACATCTCAACAAAAGCCTCTCTTAGCTTAAATGTACTAAGTCCGAGGTGTCTGTCCCCCACCTCCAGAAACAGGCGCGCAGGCGCCGGTACGCACACGTGGACACACACACACTCACACGCGCCTGCTTACACCCCCTGCGTGTGACTCGTCTACGAGATTTATGGGCTTCTCCAGCACGGATTACTGTCAGGTGCAGAAGCAGCCCTTTGTTCGGTGGGCATTCCCTCCCTCCCCGCACCAACCCGGATTTGACTGTTATTTACGGGCCACGTGAGCACTGGGCCCGGGCCTGGCCGGCGGGGGGAGGGGGACTCCCCTAGTGCAGGGGAGACAAAGGCTAGCCGAGCGTGGCCAGCGCCACCTGGACACAACCCCCCACCCCCACTCCCCTCCTGTAACTCGGGTGAAATCGGTCCAGACCTGGCTCGGACCGAGATTCTTTGGAGAAACGTTGTGTCAACGCCCGGGAGCTTCCTTGCTCCGGGAGCTGAGGCCTGGTACCCGCTGGCTTTGTAAACTGGGGGAGCCCCCCCCCAAGAGCGAATTTGGCACCGGCTATCGAGGCACCAAGGATGCCTACCTAGGACAGGGCCACGAATGCCGGGCTAGCGAGAGGGGGAGCATTAGCCGTCCTCACAGCATCCCCACCCCGGAACAAGAGAAACCGAATCCAGTCCCCTTTGCCCTCCTCACTGGGGTAGCGCGTCCTTCCTGCCCTCCCAGCCCTAGTGACGAGTGTCCAAGACCCTGCCCCGGGCAGCCTGTGTCATTCTGGTGTTGTGGCTTCTTCCGGAGCCCGGATTAGAGTGCTCACTCACTCCAGGAGCCAAAATTTGAGGCGCGACGGGGGGGTCACTAAAAATGTCAGCTACAAATTAATCCACATTTATCTTTTTAATTGGAAAAAAAATCCGTGAACAAAATTAAAAATTTAAGGCAGGAACATTCTAGTGCCCATTCTGGAACCTGAAGCAAAATGGAAAGATCTCCACGGATGATCAGCGTCTTACACAGCCCACTGGACCCAGATCGGGGTGTCGGGGACTTCAGGGTGCATGTGGAAAGGAGAACAGGTAGAAGGCCTTGGAGATGGGTGCTAGGGGCTGGAGGTGAGCTCGGGGGAGCCGCTTCACAGGGAACAAAGCAGAGGGCAAGAGTAGAGAGGGCAGAACTGGGCGGGAAGGACCTTGAGGCGGCCCTCTTCCACCCGCGACCTGAAATGGAACACTCGACCTCGCCGCCACCAAGGCCGCGAGCGAATCCCGTAATTCCCTCGTTCGGTGATTAATTCTTGCTAACAAGACTTGGCTAGATCTCGGTAGAATAATTTTTGGCTTCTGTAAGGTCCCCACCGCGTGCGCGCACAACCTCCCCTCTTGCCAAAAGCAAGCCCTTGGGAAATTAAATGCCTCTGGCAAAGGAAAACCTGGGTGCGGATACTAGGTGATCCGGAAAGAGGGATGTAGAAACTCGAATCTTCTCCGAGCTGATCAGATTTGTTCAAAAGGTCAGTCTTTGCATGGACACTTTTCAACATCTCCCTTAGCACCAAATGTGGACCCTAATAATTATTTCCTGAGAGGACAGTTCGCGTGTGACCAAGAGGGCGGCGAGGACTTCCCCCGAAACGGAAAACGTCGGGGTATTCTCCCCTCCCCAACCATGGTTAAATAAACACGTTATAGGAAGCTTGGGCCGGAGTGCAGCCCAGCTCTCAGGCAAAGGCAAACCATTCGGCTAATTAACGCCCCCCTCTGGGTTGTAAAGTAACAAATTCTACACTTCTCTTTTGTTACTGGCCTTTGGCGCGAGGGCCTCCCCTTTCATCTTCTAAATCGAGGTTTGCCCACGTTCCACGGGAAGCTATAAAGGTGATATAATGGGTCAGACTGGAAATCGATCACGCTAATCTAAAAACCAACATCTGGGAAATCAATCGCATTAAAAACAAAACGAAACGCAACCGGCAGGACTCCAAGAACAAAGTCCGGCAGAGGAGGTCCCCAAGCTCTGCGGGGTGACAGCCGCTCAGCGCTCGGGTCCACTGAGCTGCAGGAGGGTGACCTAGAAGACTCCGGGGCAGAGGAGGGGGGAGGCGATCGCAGAGGCGAAGACCTCCAGCCTGAGAGCCCAGGCCTCGGTTAGGCCGGCGTCGCCACCCGCGCCGTCTTTGCGTGGACGCCGAGCTCCGGGGCTAAGGAAAGGACACCGAGACGCGCCGCGGCTCCATTCACAAAGTCCGGGAGCTGCCGGCTCGCGGGCGGGTCGGAGGCTGCCTCCTTTTTCCTTTAGGTCTTAGTTTTATGAATGGGCCTGGCAGCGAGCACCGAGCGCCCTGTTTACTCCTCTCTTTGTGACGTCGAGTTCCCGTGACTGGGTGCGAGGGGGCCGGCGCTCCATTCACGAGCTGGGGTGGGGGTGGGGCGGGGCGGGCGGGGCGCTCGCGCGCGGGGGGCGGAGCCTGCGGAGGTAGTAATGACTCTTCCCTCCCCCCGGAGAGCCGGCGAGCATTAATAAATCTCTAAGCCGAGGAGGAAACTCTGGCTGGGGTAGTGCGCACAGCTCTAGCGGGGTGTTGCGTGGAACAGCGGCGCCCGAGCGGGTGGCGGCAGGAGCAGCCCAGCTAGCAAAACACACTAGAAGCAGCAAACCGAGGAGATCCCTCTCTCGTAAACACACTCCCCTCCTTGGTCACTTTCCCCCTCCGAGGGCCGCGCGCCTGCCTGCTTCTGAAGTCCGAGAAGGCTCGGACTGCTATGTAACGTCGAGGTTGCGGGAGGAGGAAGGGGTGTGGGAAGAAGAGGAGGCTGGGGCCAAGTTTGCGGCCACTTCGACAGGCGCCCTCTTAGCCCTCGCCTGCGCCTTCCTGTAGTTGGCCTGGGTGCCCTTGTCTTCTCCAGCTCCCCAGCTGCTGCGGTTCCCGGCGACATGGTGACGATGGAGGAACTGCGGGAGATGGACTGCAGCGTGCTCAAAAGGCTGATGAACCGAGATGAGAACGGCGGCGGCGCGGGCGGCAGCAGCAGCCACGGAGCCCTGGGGCTGCTGAGCAGCGGCAAGTGCCTGCTGCTGGACTGCAGACCGTTTCTGGCTCACAGCGCGGGCTACATCCGAGGCTCGGTTAACGTGCGCTGCAACACCATCGTGAGGCGGAGGGCCAAGGGCTCCGTGAGCTTGGAGCAGATTCTGCCCGCCGATGAAGAAGTGCGCGCCCGCCTGCGCTCCGGCCTCTACTCGGCGGTCATCGTCTACGACGAGCGCAGTCCGCGCGCCGAGAGCCTTCGCGAGGACAGCACCGTGTCGCTGGTCGTGCAGGCGCTGCGCCGTAACGCCGAGCGCACAGATATCTGCCTGCTTAAAGGTAAACGTGGGCGCCCCGGAGGGAGCTGAGGGGTAGGTAGGTATGTAGATGTAAGGGACTTGGCGGCCTGCGCTCTGCCGGGCATGGGAAGAAGTGCCCGAGTGACTTCGGGCTACGGGAGTCCCCGTGCGGGTCAGTGTGCACGGTTTTGCCATGGTTTTGAGCCCAAGTCTGGGGTGGGGGGCGTGTTGGCGTGTCTCCAGCCACCTGCAATCTGCATGCTTCCTAGAGTTCCCGTGTTTATTGACAAGAACGGTTCTGGCCTGGAAGCTGGCAGCGATTCCTCTGCGCAGCCCAGTTTCGAGTGTTGAGAACGCGCTCGTAAGTCCTACAGGGACAAGAGAGGCCTGTTGGTTCGGTGTGGCCCCGAGAACCCTAAAGAGAGGTGAAGGAAGGTGAACGCCGAGGTGGGATCTGTCTCTAGAGTTCGAACACAGTCCCGCCTTTGGTAAATACAGGAAAGAGAATTGGGTTGCAGATCTGGGGAGCGTTCTTATCTTGTCTCCTGTTGCCCCAACTCAGCTTTTCTGGAAGGCACCCAACTTCTCCTGCCCTGGGCTAGACATAGGGTCCTGGAGCGGGGAGGCTGGAGTGTGTTGTATAGGGAGGACGCCGGACAGGACCGCGCCGCCCCCTGCTAATCCAGGCAGCGGAGAATCACCACCTTTTGTTCCCACACCATTCTCTCTCTGCTAGCGGCGCGTGCCTGGTAGAAGCGAACTCTGGCCTAAACAGGCGGCCGGAGAGAAAGTGGCTTGTCATTTAGAAGTCAGACATCCCCCAAAAGATCGCACACTGTCCCAGTCCCTGGAGAAAGGGACCGACCGTTGGCTCGCAGCACCTGCCAACCCGGCGGCTGTGCGGGCCTCCGGCTGCCGAACGGGCGGCGAGAGCGGGGGTCGGGCGCCCCCTGCCGCGCTGCGCCCCTACCTCCGGCCGCCGCATTCCGCGCATTCTTTCGCGCGGGTCGGGTCTTAATTTTGAACCCCGGAGGTTTTTCGGATTCCCCGCCTTCCAAGAGCCGCCCCTTTCCGTGTCCAAGTTCCCCTCTAGTTACTTTTCTTCTCGGAGCCTTGTTCATCTCTAGAAGGGAGTCTGGGGAGAAACCTTTTTTTCCGATCCTTTCGGAAAAGCACTGGGAAGCGGCTGGGTGCGGGCGAGCGGAGCTGGCCCTGCGGAACAGCGGGGGGCTTTGTTCTTCGCAGTTGTTTCCTGACCGTTTGACCCGTCAGCTGCTTGAGAAACGCTGCTGTTGACCCAAGGCTGAACTGCTAAGGCGATTTTGCTGACTTTTCTTTCTTTCTTTTTTTTTTTTTTCGCGAGGGCTGCCTTTTGCTTCTCCAGGGGAGTCCTAGTCTCTCTCTGCCTTCTCCCTAAAGCATTTTAGGAGCGACTGCTGGGAAGACTCATCCCGGATCTAGCGACCGCCTAGCGGTCAAAACCGAGCCCCACGCGGTACCCGGAGCCCCGGGTCAGGCGCAGGTCCAGTGTCCTCCCCTCGGGGGCGTCCCATTTGGACCCCAGGCTGCGCGTCTGTGCTATTTCTTAAGCCTGCTGGCTCTCCCCGAATCGGTATGGGGGTGGGAAAGGTGAAACTGTCTTGGGGTGAAAGTCCCTTGGGGGAGCCGAGGCTACTCTGGGTTCCTTAGCCCTTAGATTGAGAGAGCCGGAGTTATGCTTTCTGACTCTAGGTTCGGGGGCATTTAAGCCCCATGTGGAGTCAGGGATTGTTTTGTTTTTCTTCCTGGAAGAAATCCGGAGGGGACCGCCCCGGAGCGGCAGCTGTGGGCCTTAGTCCTGAGCCCTTAAGGCTTCCTTCCGGGCCGCAGGCTCTGGGACCTGGCGCCTAGTAAAGGAAGCGTATTTTTAAGGTTAAATCTCGTGGCTCGCGGCACTTTGCCGGTCCTCATTCGGATCCGGAGACCCGGAGGCCAGGCCAGTTCTGAGAAAAGCTTCAGGACAAGTATTGACGTAAGACCCGGTAGGACAGGTGGCCTCTGGGCAAAATGACAGTCCCTCCCTAATGGAAGGTCAGATGCCTTGTCCACAGAATGACATTTCCTTTAAGCCCTGCTTGGCTGATCTCTGCCTTCCCAGCTCCTTCCCTTGTCGTTTGTCCGTATCGGGCAGGGAGGCTCTCCCCTTGCCCATTAAAAGCCAAAAGGCCACTTCGCAGTCCTCTGAGGCCTGGGGACTGCTTTGTTTTCATCTGTTTAGGAACAGCTGCTATCCCAACTTCACCACCAGCCCTAGCCAGAAGTTCAGCGTACTGACTTTGGGAGCAAGAGGCTAAAATGAGGGCCGGGGTGGAGGGGGATGTTGGTTGCCCCTTGTTCTGTAGAGGTAGCAGAGCGTCCATCAGCCCGCCTTGGTTTATGTGAATGTATATACTGAGCCACAACCTCGTCCCTCCTCTTTAATGCCAGCTATTGACTGTCCTCGGTAGAGAGGGCAGGAAGAAAATGTCTGCTGTAGGAAGGGGAAGTCACTAACACTCTCCCTTGCCCTCCCCCACCCCCACGGGCAGGGGGTGCCAGCCTGGAAGATTTGGCTTGGTGGGAGAGAATCATGGCTCAGAGGCCTGATAGATTTGTTCTTAGTTATTAAAGGGATGATTTGGCTCAGCTGGGGAATCAGGGCCTCCTTCTGCTGGCGGAGCAGCTGGGCAGACAGAGCATAAGAGGGAAGGGGACGTGGTGGGTGCCCCTGCCATCCCTGGGATGAGGAGACAGAACAACGGGTCTCAGAAATGCTGTCTTTCCTGGCCTAAGCAATCGATCAATTTGTCATCTTCCACCCACCCCCATCCCCGTTAGTTGCCTTTAAAAGAAATCTCAGTTTTCCTATTTTTTTTTTTTTTTTGGTCACTTAAAAGGATAATTTGTTGCACGTTGTCAGTAGTTAACAGTGGATTTTCACAAGCAAGGGTTCAAAAGCAAGAATTAAACTTTGCTGTAGTATTATTAGTCCTGTGTATTTGCTGCTATTGATCACGTTTTGTTAAAAGCAGTTAACTGAGATCTTAATATTTTCTTTTTTGCTAGTAAAAGTCATGGAAGATACTTTTAACTTAAAATCTTAAAAGGCATTTTAGGGACAGTTTCTAAAATGTTTTAAGTTTTCAGATTTTTAATCCTCAGTATACAGCTCTCAGATTCTTGCACTCCATAAATGCTTGGCTTTGTGAGTTTTAGAAAAGCCTGATTTTTAAAAAGCAGAAGAAATTTCTTAGCCTAGTAGTAGTAATAATTCTTTTCTGCCAGCATTTCCAGTGTCACACATTAATCTGTCACACACACACACACACACACACACACACACACACACACACGCACTGATTTCAGCCTGGTGTGGCGGGTACATGCCTGTGATCTCAGTAACCTGGAGGCTGAGGCAGCTGGATTACAAATTTCTTGACCTGCCTGCTTTGAACAATTTCATCTTCCCTTCCGTCTAGGATTTATCTCCTGACTTCAGTTCTCATTCAAACCTCGTGGCAGCATTATCCTGGGGGCTGCTTTGAGCAGCTGGGATAGTCTTCTAGACACTCCACCTTTCCTGCCTGGTTAAAACTCACCTGCCTCCAGGCTTTTGACATGACCCTGACTTGTGTTGGGGAAGAAAGGGACCAGGACCTCTGCTGGTGCCTGCTTGTCTCTCTTTCTCCCTTCTTATCTCTGGCTTTCCCAGTGCCATCCCGGAGCTTAGCTCAAGGGGTTGCCTGCACTTACTGCCTACCCAGAGGGAGAATGACTGGCTTTTTTTCTGTTTGTAAATACAACACTGTGTCTCAGAGATGTGTCTCAGAGAGGAAAAGATTTGGATTGTTAGGATTATAAAATTGGTAAGTCTCAAGCAAGAATTCCAAGCCTTAATGGCATTGGCTACACCATTACCATGAATGGTTTCTAGGTGTTTAGAGCCAACAAAGGTAACAGACTAAAGATGCCAGTGGCATTCAGTGGAGTTTGTCCTTGATCCTCAAGATCTTCAGAGCTTCTTACCTTGTAGGAAAAGGTGGTCGTTTAGGAGTCAAGAAATTCCTTTAGATGCTCAGAACCTGTAGAGCTGGACGGCTGTTTTTCTTACTGAGAGAGACAGTTCCTGGCAGAAGCAACATGGCCGGAAGACAAGTCACCCTGTAACAGGCCAGCCTGCTGGACATAGCTGATAGCGTGGGAGGACAGAGACTGACTGCAGGAGAGAGCTAGGGAGGCCTTAGGGGGTTTTGCCAGCTGGCCTGGGAAGGACCACAAAGTCAGAAGCCCACTTAGGTCTGAAGACTGCTCAGTTAAAGTGAGGTCCCCAAAGGCATATGACCTTGAGACAACCTAGACTTTCTGGATCAGAACAAGATGGTGGCTCAGGACGATAGGAAAAAGTGGCAGCCTCATTAAGGTCCACGGCCATAGTCAGCCACCACAGCCACTCCCCTCTGGGAACCCTGTTGTGGTGGCATTACCAGCACCAACCTTACAAAGCGCTTTCCCATGTATTAGCTCCACTCCTGCTGGGCCCAGCAGCCAACTAGAGTGGAGAATTTATGGCCAGGAGGCCCCGTGTTCATGATTTATGCTTTGCTGTGCGTGCAAAAGAATTAGGGCCTTGGAGCTAACTGGGGATGTAGTTGCTACTCAAGCCCTGTGAAGGCCATGCCTAATTTTCCATTCCCGACTTAGAGGTTGAAAGATAATAAGCAGGGGAAACAAGTTCTATTTGTTGACTCCCCCTTAGTGCTAGGAACCAACCTGCTGTTTTATATGTGCTTAGCAAGCATTCTGCCACCGAACCTCACCCCAGCCTTAGGAAGTATATGGTTAAACACCTTTCAGAAATCTGTTAGGTAATTACATTCAGCAGGACTTAGGAAAAACAAGTTGAAATTCATTGGCATGTTAGGAAATTCTATTCAGAAGATGCCCAGTGCTTCGGAGATGGCCAGACTGACTAGGTATATGCCATCACGGTTGGCTTCCACTTTTCATGGACCTGTGCAGAAGGCGCAGGGAAAGCCTGACCCTTGTGTGTACAGTGGATTAAGTTTTGGATAAAACTATTACAAAGGCTTTGGCCATGTGGTAGTGGCATGAAGATGGGGTTTGCTAGGAGGGCCTGATGGGAAGATATTTTCAGGCAGTCTCCCCTACACACTGTAAGAAATAACACTGCTCCGGGGTGGTGGCTCATACCTGTAACCCCAGCACTTGGGGAGCAGGAAGACTGCCATGAATTCGAGCCAGATCCGTTGCGTTTACATCGCGATCAAGAAGAGGGTTATCTGCACCCCAGTGGACGTTCCCTAAACTCACACCCTAAAAACGCAACACATTCTGCTACTCGGTTTGCTTCTCTGACGATGAAGTGTGGGTTACGTCCATGCTCGCTGGGAACGCCTGGATCTGGGCAGGAGCTGAGGAGACGCCAGCAGAACTCTTTCTGATCTCTTGTGTGGGCAGGAGAAGGCTGATCGTCCACCTGGGGAAGCCAGCAGAGTTCCCAAGGGAAAGGCCAGTGTGAATGAGCAGGCTTGTCTTGATGATCATTCTGGCATCAAGGCTGGCCCCTCCCCTTAGGCTTCCCGTGAGTCCCCGGGGTGGGGGGTGGGGCTTCCTTGTCTGTTCTGTATAACCCCGGAACTCCTCATGCTTTCCACAGGGCCGCTTGGCATATCGGGCGGACCCCCTGTTTGGGGTATCTCGTTTCTAGTAATCCAGGTATCCAAAAGGCTCAACAGAGGCGTGGCCATGGGAGGCAAGGACTTAATGGTTTCTTCCTCTTTGTAAGCGACAACTCTGCTGGCCTTTAGAGCCCTCAAACAGCCACGGCTCCTCAAAGCCAGCAGCTCCTCTCCCAAGGTGCCTCTGCCAGGCAGGCATATCAGTCTGCCAGGAACTCCGTGCCAGGGGAGATTAATCACTTCTTACTGACTAGAAGCTGGAGGCCCCGAGAGGTTAGAGGGTGGCCGGTGGCGTTAGTAGAACGCACAGCCACAGCGGATGACGCAGAAGGCCGAGGTGTGACCTGTCAGCAGAGCCCATGTCCTTTCTGGATCGTCAGGCTGGCACGACCCTGTACCCTCTCTGATGGGGAGGGTGGGGGATATTTCCTCAGGTGCTTTGAGACTGTCTGGAGGGTCCTGCTCTTGTGCCTTGGAATCTGGGTTCCAGTGGTCAAGCCCCACCCTTTATTTTTAGCTAAGGCCTGGCGAGCTTGTTTCCTGGGTGGGAAGCTTTTTGCCAAGAACCACTGGTAACTTCAGTCTTTTAAAAAAAGTATTCTGATTGCTTAAATGGATGTTAATAGACAAAGAGATAGTTAAAAATGTGAAGTCTCACAGAAGAAGTACACAGAGGGACAAGTGGCCTTTTACTGATGGAGGTGCTCTGGGGGCCATAGACCTAAGTTTCTTGGCCGAGTCCAAGAGCCTTTGGTGACAGACCTTTCTTGTTCCTTCATCCCTCAGCCTCTCATCTATCCCTTTGGGGTGGCTTTAAGAACAAGGGTTTCGGATGGGAGGGGGAGGGTGCTGTGGCCACTGAGGCCACAAATACATTTATAGCTGGCAGGCCAGGTCTGCCGGCTCCCCCCTCTGCAGGCTGGCCACGGTGACTCAGCAGGAAGAACTCTAACCACAGAGATATCCTTCTATATCCGGAGGGAGTGAGCAGAGGGCAAGCAAAGCCGCCGGTCAGAAGGGGTGGGGGGGGGGGTGGGGACGGGTGCCCTGCTTCTGAAAAAAACCTTGTGATGTGGCCGCAGGAAGCAGTTTTCTAGGGTTGGAATTTCGGAGCCAGGCACTTGACTAACTGGTCACATGTCATCCCCCTGATAGTTGCTGTCAACAGCTGGAGGACATAAGGCCTGCAGAGGTGCTTTCTAGCAGGGCCAGGGACGGGATAGGAGCTAGCCAACTGCGGACTGTTTTGGTCCATTTCGGTCCGTTGTGTGGGTCTGTCCTTGAGTGGTTGATTCTGACCTGTGGGCTACATTGAAGTGGTGTAGTTTCTGGTCTTGGAGGTCACCCAGAAAAATGAGAGCTGCGCTCTTCTTTCCCCTGTGCCTGCCCTCAGGCTCTTGTGGGACAGCACCCAGGGGTCCCAGATAAGCTATCTCTTTGTTACAAAACCCCTCCTTCAGAAGAGGTGGCCGATAAACTTGGCTGGGCTCATCTACACTCAGGTCAGGAAATCTTTTCTTGCTCCTACCCTGTGCCTCAAGAGGTCTGTGTGAGGAAGGTTTGTGGCCCTGTTGGTAGAGACAGTGCAGTTGGTATCTATCTGCTCCAACTCAGACTCAGAAGGGCGCCTGGCAGGCTATTCTAAATCTTCTTCCCCCACCCCATTCTTTCCACTATATCTGGAAGGGTGATGCTTGGGAATTAGGCACCACTGGCTGGCTGCCTAAGTGCCCATGGGTCCCTCATGGCACATGGCACTCTAGAAAGTCCCTCTGGAATATCGTCGTACATCTTCCTTTGCAGTTTTATCTGAAAGACGTTGCCATAAATTGGAGTCCTCAGCATCCTCCATAAGGCCCTCTGACCAAACCTCTCTGGGAAATGCTCGGCAGCCTTTATCGCTAGACCCACAGCACCACCTAGTGGCCCACACCGAGCCAACAGCGCTCCTTGTTTGTCCCCCTTTCCCCTGGCTCTGTGGCTCCACTAACCTGAACCACTCTTCTCCTTCACAGGTGGCTATGAGAGGTTTTCTTCTGAGTACCCAGAATTCTGCTCTAAAACCAAGACCCTGGCAGCCATCCCACCACCTGTGCCCCCCAGTGCCACCGAGTCCTTGGACCTGGGCTGCAGCTCCTGTGGGACCCCACTGCACGACCAGGTAGGTGTAGTAGTACCCTGGGTAGAGTTAAGTCAGGCAATGCAGGAGAGCGGGAAGGAACTTTCTTTTGAGAGTTCTGAATTTCTGGCTTCAAACACAACAGCTTAATTCGAAGATAGGGTGGTGAACCCCCAGTATCATGGTGGAATTTTAGGTCAGGTGTATTGAATTATTTCTTCCCTCTATTTTATTATCCCCAGGTAAGGGGAGAGTGGGGAGAAGATGCCTCTGGCTTAGCCTCTATTTTGTTTTCTTTTTGTTTTGAGACAGGGTTTCCCTTTGTAGCCCAGGCTGCCCTTGAACTTATTTCTATCTCAGCCCTGGTACTGGAATTTCAGGCAGGGCTGCTCGGGCCCATCTTATAGGGATCTTGAGACTATCGTTCTGGAAAGGATGATGCCTTGGAATAATTGTTGGGCTCCCATGATAGCCAGGCTCTCCTTCATATACCAGCAAGATATAAAGTACTAGTGGGCTTGGAGTGCCAGCCATGCCCCTAAAACAGGCAGCTTGATCTTCAAGCCCATGCCCACCCACTCCTCCAGTCGGATGGACTGGGGATGGAGTTACACGCCACCAATTCTGCTCATAAATCTTAGCACACGTTTTAGGATATCACGCCTGTCATGATCTCCCCTCTTGTCGGAAACAGCTCCTCTCTGGTGTGTACATTGTAGACACAGCAGACCAAACAGATCCCTCAAGCACACGACACACAGCTCTGTGGTGCATTAGCAGAATAAACTCCCACCCCCATCCCCACACCCCAGTGTGGCCGAGTGCGCTGCATAGTCAGTGGCCTGTCCTGCTGTCTCGAGAGCTGTAGTACCTCCAGCCTTAGTCTGGGTTGCCGGGCGCCTGTTCCACCGAGGTCTTTATGTTTCTTTCTGGTGCAGGGGGGTCCTGTGGAGATCCTTCCTTTCCTCTACCTCGGCAGTGCCTACCACGCTGCTCGCAGGGACATGCTTGACGCCCTGGGGATCACGGCTCTGCTCAATGTCTCCTCGGACTGCCCCAACCACTTCGAAGGACACTACCAGTACAAGTGTATCCCGGTGGAAGACAACCACAAGGCGGACATCAGCTCCTGGTTCATGGAAGCCATCGAGTATATTGGTAGGCTGCCCTCCCTCGGGATAGCGGAGGGAACCCCAGGGAGCGGTGGGTGGGGATTTCAGGTACTGTGCAGGCTAGGGTACTCCCCTTGTATGGCTGTAATTGCTATCTATCATGAAATAGATGCAAAGCAACTTAAGGGAGGGACTGACTCTGGCTTCCGGTTTAAGAAGGATGTAGTCGCTTACAGTAAGGACAACCTGGTGCCAGGAGTATGAAGCAGTTGTCACTGTTAACCTGTAGTCAGGAAGCAGAGAGGGCACGGGAAGTCGGGCCAGGTGTCACAGACCTCAAGGCCGGCCCCTAGTTAATTCATTTCTTTAGCAGGGCCCCTCAGGAGGTTTCATGGCCTTCCCAAACAGCGCTCTCAGTACATGAGCCTGTGGGGGATTCCACCCAAAATACCGCCCTTCACCAGAAAGCCCGCATGGGGACTTGTGTGTGGTGGGAGTTGGAAGCCATTACCCATGCCTGGCCGAGGAGCCAGTCACCTCGCATGGCTCCATGTGTGTCCAAAGTAAGACTTCTGTCTGGAGAGGAAGACAAAAGGAGACTTGAGTCCCTGTTCCCTTTGATCTAACGGCCTCTGCCATGTGATTTCCCTGGGTGTCTGCTTCAAAAATACCTGTGTTGTTAAGTCTAGTAAATACTCTAGAACGGATCCTCAGTCTAGCAGGGCCGTCCCTTTCCAATCTCGGCTAACCCACTCCCACGTCTTAGCTTCTGCCACATGCAATGGTGGTGATGCCCGAAGTCTGCCAAGGGCCCTAACCACGTCACACTCTGTGCCCCAGATGCCGTGAAGGACTGCCGAGGGCGGGTGCTGGTTCACTGCCAGGCTGGCATCTCCAGATCAGCCACCATCTGCTTGGCCTACCTGATGATGAAGAAGCGCGTGCGGCTGGAGGAGGCTTTCGAGTTCGTCAAGCAGCGCCGAAGCATCATCTCGCCCAACTTCAGCTTCATGGGGCAGTTGCTGCAGTTCGAGTCTCAGGTGCTCACCACGACCTGCGCTGCCGAGGCCGCCAGCCCCTCGGGGCCCCTGCGGGAGAGGGGCAAGGCCACTCCCACCCCCACCTCGCAGTTTGTCTTCAGCTTCCCCGTGTCTGTGGGTGTGCACTCGGCCCCCAGTAGCCTGCCGTACTTACACAGCCCCATCACCACGTCCCCCAGCTGTTAGGGCTTGTCTCTGAATGCCAAGTCCAGGGGTGGCCCCCAGCCGGGGTTGTGCAAGCCACGTGTGCGCAGAAGTAGGGACTGACCAGTGGGGGACCAGGTGACCACACTCCGTCCCTGTCCATTTCTCCCTGGCTAACCACAGGGCCAGCTAGAATGGCAATAACGACTTTGAATAACATCTTAAACGCAAACAAAACACTCCAACCAAGAGCAATAATGGCTGCATCTGCGGCCAGGAAAGACTGACTGGTTTATGTGTTGGTTTTACTTTGCAGGTAGAAATTTACCTCATTCTTTTTTTTTTTTCTTAAAGTGGTAAGGCTTGAAGTTATGAAACCTACAAATGTGCTCAACCAATTTTATTAAGTGGGGAGGGAAAGAGGAGGAAGCAAGTTTGCCGGAAGTGCCTGGCTGTGTGCTTGTTCTTCTATTGTGTTCATAGGAATTTTGTTCTAGGTAACTTCTAGGCCGCAGTATTCACTTCTAATTAGTCGCCAACTGAATAATTCTGCTTAGTGAATATTTGAGGATGTCTAAGCAGGAGTCTGGGTGATGTGGATTGGGAATGTATTTCTGTTGCAGTCACACAGGAGAGTACAGAAACACGGGTGTGCTAGCAGCAAGGAAGTGAGTGGTGTCTGGGTTTCTGCCAATCGGCATGGTCGCCCTCCTGCGATGCTCACCTAGAAGCGGGCAGGGCCATAAGTGCAAGGGAAAGGTCACTTTCACAGCTGGTTCCTGAGCACAGTGAGCCACACAAGCCTGCCTTTCTCCAGTGACCCCTTTGGTGGCGGCCAGAGCGTTTTCTTACAACTCGCCTTGGATGTTGTCTGATAAATGCCATATTTTAAGAGGTGCTCTGGGAAAACTGGATGCAATTCAGATTTCCGTACAGTGACTCTTTTTGGCAAGGCCCCCATCAAAGCCAGATCACTAAAGATGAACTAAAAATGAAGCATTTTGTAAGTCAAAATGTACCCCCCCCCATAAATTGACGATGTCACTTTTAAGAATTTACTTGAAGTATACCGTGAAATTCTTGTTATTAAATCCCTCCTTGACAAGTGAATACTTTCAAAAGCCCTCTTTTGAATAAAAAGATAAGTGTCTGCCATGACTTGGGGCTCCTTAAAGTATGGAGGAGGGGGAGAACAGCAGCGGTGGGGGCTGGCTGCCGGCTCTTGTGAAGTGGGGACTTGGCCCTTCTGGGTTCTGACTGGGCTAAGGCCGTTTGTAAGGCTGTAAGGAGCCTTTCCAAACAAGAGTTTTCTATGGGGAAGGCTTTGGGATGGGGAAGGGGAGGGGACATGTTCCATCTGTAGTACTGGGCAACAGTTTTTTGGAGTGCCCGATTAGAGATCGCTGCAGGCTTGTCAGGAATGGGAGCATGTTCCTGTTGTCATTGGGAACCCCCCCCCCCCCCCCCCCCCCCGCTTTGAGAGTCTGGATCTCCGTGAACATTCTCGATCACACATAAATAACTTCAAGCGTCATTGTCACGATCATGGTGGAATGCTCTTTTCTCATCCGCCATCCCAGATAGCCCGGGTTCGTCCCATTTCCCTCCGTGAACTGTGAACCTGTGTTGGCATGACTTGTATTCATGGCTTGGGTCAAACTCTGCCTTTGGGTGAGTCTGGAGTCCTCACTTCGTGTTTTTAGAAGGAAGGGCTACACTGCTTCCCTGCCTCTGCTGCTTGGCTGAAGGCACGAAGGAGCTGAGCTCCAGGATGGCCAACCCGAGTTGTATGAGCCTCCATTTCCCCCTGCTTCCTTGGCCGCTGAAGAATTAGATTAGATAGAGTTTTGTAGCTAGGCAAGCCCTGGGCTCCGAGAATGGAAGGGCTTCTGGAGGGCGGATAGGCAGCCTTTAGACTATGTTCACTTTTTATACGAGTGTGTTTGCCAAATGTGTCCTAGTTCCCAGACTGGATCCCAACCACACAGGCAGTGGGAGCTCCAGATGTCCCTCCCCAGCTTCCCAGTTAACAGGCCTTCTATGACAATGTCAAGGGGCTATTTATAAAGGCATTTTCTTTGTACTTGGTAACAGCATGAGACCCAAAACTCTTAGAAAATAGGACATTGGTTTGATTGGAAAAAAAAAGGGGGGGACACCTTAAAAAACTGTTGTTCTCTCTCCAGAAGCCTCTTTGATGGCCTGGAATAGCTCTAATGAAGACCCTGTCCCAGGGACATTCCAAATGGTTAGTTTCAAAAGAAAGCATCCTGTCCAAGAACTGATTTCTGGTGATGGGACATCTTTGTAATGGCCAAAAGCTATTAAATATTTGTCAGAGAGTGAGGAACACTCCCAATTCTCCCCAGGAATCTTGTCTCATCTGTGGGTGTTTGTGGGGGAGTCTGAAGGCTGAAGCACAGGTGAGCAGGTGGCTCTCAGCTTCATTCACCCCTGCGACCTGTGCTTGGTTTTCCATACGGCTGGGGAAGCCATGAGAAGTGAGTCAGAGTCCTCGGGTAGGTGGCAAGAAGGTTGGGGGAGGTGGGGGTTAATCCCAAGGGGAAGGGACTGGGCCTTGAACATGAAGCCTGTGGGAATGATACAATAGTTGACAGTGGTTGTCCATCACAGTTGCCTGGGCAACTGTTAAATCCCTCAAATCCACATGACCCTTGCCCAGCTAAGCCAGGACTTGTGTGGATGGGACCCGGATGCCGATATGTTACAGTGTTCCTAGATGCTTTCTGTGTGCCTAGTTTCAGCCAGGTTTTGGAGATACCACGGAGGTAAAACAGGAGCTACTGCAACTTTGGTACTGGGCCAGTGTGGTTCACTGTCCACAGCTGGCTGAGGGATTAGGTGGTTTCTTTGCGGGAGCCCCTGCGTGGGAATCAATTTGTGGAGCACTGTGAGTGAGCTCAGTGTAGTGTCTGGGTGTTGATGGATTTCCTTCAACTTTGTCTCCATCAGGAAAGATGGAGAAAGTATGTGTTCGTTTTGAAGCCCTCCTTCCAGGGCCCTGCCCTTTCTCCCTGCTCATGATTCATCATAGACTTCAGAAAGATAACAATGCAATACTTGTACCTTGTGTAAATAGCCCTGTCTTTCTGAGTGGTGTCATTTCTACATTTGATATGCCTGTATTTCTGTAGGATGTACATAGTTTAGGGGATTTTTGTTTTCTAGAAGAGTCAAACATGTCTGTTTTTATTTATTGCTTGAAAACGATCATTTATTTGAAAATAAATACATTTTCAAACGTTTCTGCTTTTGTGGACTCTTCACTGGAACACATCCTGCTGCTAGAACTTGGAAGGGGAGGAAGGACCTGGACCTCAAGTAATCATGTCTGCTTAGCACCTGTGGTGGAGCTGATGAAAGCCATGTCCTGAGGTGGGGGCTGCTTGCTAGGAGTCAGAAGAGCCAATGGCAATAGAGTCTCTCCTGCAAAGATCTACTGTAGTGAGTGTCGGAGGTGACATGGATGGACTGGAAGAGGCCACTGTTGGCATGAAAACAGCAGAGAGGGCTGTCACAGAAGAATGTGAAAGGAATTCCTGTGCAAGGAGGTCCAGGGTTGAGGTTCAAAGAATCTGGGGCAATAGGTACTGGCTTCATAGTCTATCAGGGCTATGAAAATAAGCAATGACACTAGGCTAGAGTGAACGCAAGCTAATGGCCATGTAAACACGGTGATAGAAGATGTGCTGGTCCACACTTTGAGATGGTTTCCCAGTAGCTATGGAGTCAGTCCTGGAACTTGCTCAGGCTGGCCTCAAACTCACAGGGATCCTCCTGCTCCTGCCTTCCAAGTGCTGGGATTAAAGAAAGGCGTGTGCCACCACCGCCCCGCCACATATCATTTTTGTCAGATTCCATCGGTATGGCTTTCCCAGATTGCAAACTGAATAGTAAAATACTTTGCCACCATCTCATAATTATTTAACGTTCTTGAAAACAGTCAAGTGAAACTGAGTTACTACAAGATTTTGAAAAAATTAACCTGGGCCACCCTCTAAGCTTGATGCATACGCTCACACTACCTGCTAAGGTTACTATGGTCTCACTAAATTCCTGGATGGTGCCACATTCCTGGGTCAGTAAGGAGGGAGCAGAAGTTGGAGGGCTGATTGCTTTTTTTAAAGGATCCACCTCTGCAGCACCCCGGGCTCTAGTCTGGTTGAGAACAGTGGGGTGGGTCTGTCTTAGGCAGCTATACAGACTTGCTTTCTTCTAATCCCCCCCCCCTTTTTTTTTTAGCCAATTGTGCTTTGTCTTGGCCGAGGAGAGCAGATCCAGTTTTGTAGATTAAAAAAGGCCATCAAGTAATCTCATAAGCACTAGGAAATTGTAAGGACGCTCACGGGATGCCAGAGGCCTTGAACCAGACCAGTGACTCCCTGCAATGAACACTGCGCAGGGGTAGGAGTGATTGGACAAAAGGGTGCACTACGAGACACACTGCAGCTCCTGAGGACGCTATGATGAATGAAGAAGTGTTGGAAGGATGGAGAAGCAAAGTGGGTTTTTTGTTATTTTGTTTCCAATTAATTTGGGGGTGGCATGTTGCAGGGGTGTGGGACAGATATGGAGGGACTGGGAGGTGAGTGGGATTGGGTGCACAATGTGAAATTTCCAGAGTCAATAAAGAATTATGAAAAAAAAAACCAAGATAAGAAATTGAGGCAACTGGACACATCCTCTGGATAGCAAGTGGCAGGGCCATGTTGCGACTCCATATGGCAGAGCCAGGGCTTCATCTTAATCCTGCAGTGTTTCGGCAAATCAGCCCTGACAGACTCCCTCAGGGCCCACATTTCTCACCGTTCTAATGAGGCAGAAAGCCAGGAAAGCGAAGAACAGGAACAGCCCTGGTTCCTTTGGAGCTGCACACACCACAAGACCTGAAAGCCACGACCACACAACTGACCAAACTGCTGCAAGTCCATGTGCAGTAAGAGGTATACATGCTGGAGAAACATCTTGAACAAGACCACTAAAACAGCTAACGCACCATGCTTCTGACCTTCCAGTTTATCAGCTATAGTGGTAGTTTATTGGTGGTTTTTTTTTTTTTTTTTTTTTTTTTGACACGGTTTCTCTGTAGCTTTGGAGCCTCTCCTGGACCTAGCTCTTGTAGACCAGGCTGACTTCGAACTCACAGAGATCAGCCTGCCTCTGCCTCCCGAGTGCTGGGATTAAAGGCGTGCGCCACCACCGCCCGGCTCTATTTGTATTTTTAATAAAGCTTGTCTGAAGATAAGAGTGCAGAGCTAAGCCACCAGAGGCCAAGGACTGGTGGCACACACCTTTAATCCCAGGACTCAAGGCCACCGTGGGCTACGTGAGATTGAATCTGTCTAAAAAGAGACTTCACACTAAGGTGATGCCAACACTCATAAATCACAGGCCTTTAATCCCAGCACTAGGGAGGTGGAGACAGGAGTGATATGGCTGAGCAGAAAGAGGAACATAAGGCAGGAGGAGACAGGAACTCAGTGCAGTCTGAGGTTTGGTGGAAAGCATTTGGTCTGCAATCACACCGAGGACAGGATCACAACTTGTAGAAGGTAGCTACAATTATCTAATCTTCAACCCCATCAAAGATCTGAGAAGGGAAGTAATATTACTAAAGCAACCAGGAAGCACAAACGAGAAACTTCCAAAATGTGCAACAGAAGACAGAGACAATTGACTACCTGGGCAACCACACGAAATCTTGTTAGCAATGTTGAGGCAACCAACTTTGGCTGAGGCCTGATATAACCTGACATACCATTATACAACGGCAAGGAACCTTTAGTAGAACTATCCTATCCTGTCTTGGCAAGATAAGACAGTTTTGTTTTATCCACTTATGGATATTTTGTAGCTTAGTCAGTAGTGGAGGTATGGGCTTTTCTTTGCCCAAAGGCCAGTTCTGCCAAGAAGAGGACAAACTCCCAGTGGAGTGCCTTTGGTGCTCAATGTTCTCTCGGGAGTAGAGCATTGTTGCCAGGAGTGATTGTGTCTCATAATTACAAAACTCTAGGTTAGATTAAAGGCCATGTTCTACAGCTCTTCAAAGAGGTCGAAGATTATGCTATCTATACTAAATACAACCTCTATGTGTCTAAAAAACCTGATTATCCTAAATATAAATATGACAAACATATAATTCTCAACACTTATCTAACTGACTAATAGAATAGACAACTGTGCAATAAATGAAGACAATGATTTCCAAATGTAAACAGGGTCATTACATAAATAATATCTGAGGTAGAAATGTACATTGCAATATAGTAAACAATGTCATTACATAAATAATATCAGAGGTAGAGATGTACATTGCAATATGGTATACAATGTCAATATGCGGGACGCAGCCCCGCCGCTTCCGTCTACAACAACTTTGTTTGTCTAAGCCTTGGTAGAGGTAAGAACTCTAGTGGCTTGGCTGTTTTGCTTTCTGTTCTTTTGTTTTGTTTGACTTTTCTGATCTTCAGCTTGAACCCTAATATCTGTCTCTGGGTTTTTATTATGTGTGTTACGATAAGCATTCTGCTTATCCAGAAGACTGAAACTCACCTCATAAAACCACCTATATTCTCATTTACAAAGGGAAATTCTTTTGAGTAAGTGAAGTAACTGCTGTTTTGAGCTTCTGTCATCTTTTAACTTGGTTAACAACATAGATAAAGCCACCACCACAGTACCTAAGAGGTCATGGAGTCCTTAGTGTGCCCGCACACCCCCGCCTCGTATTCCAGTTTTCCTGTGATGGAGGTCAGGATCCCTGCAGCACCGAGTCCCTGGGAATTCCTTAGACTGCACAGCCTACAATAGGGAGTTGCTTGAAGACACTGGCACCCCAAAAGCTTGGCATCTGTACCACTGTGCCACATCCCACGCTATTCCAGGACAACTATTAAACAACTCTTGCAGACACTTAACAGGGAAGTAGAGGCAAATACTGTTCACAGAACTTGCCTGGGGGTTCTGAGTTTAGTGTGGTACACCCTGGTTTTCTTCACGTTTGGCCTCTCTGTAGTCCTGACTCACAATGGTTTGCTCATACTTTGTTTTGTTTAACTCTAACTGAAACAAAACCAACACGCTCCATACCCACTGACTCAGCTGTGAAGCAGTTATAGTAACATTATAACTTTTGCTATTGCTAATAGATCTGTGTGCTCCTTTGGCGTGTGTTATGATTATAAAATTAGAGGAGCGAACCAGGCCAACGATAAAGGTTTATAAGCACTCTAAGGCAAACATGCTGGCTTCAACTTGACACACTGGGTCACAACTAACTGCAAAGCACTGTAAGCCACAGAAGTTAAAAAAGTTCCCACCGGAGCAGGAACAAAGCACTGTCTTAGAATGTGCATGGTTGTAGGTCAATCCACAGTCGACCACACCCCCTTTCAAAATTGGTGATGAAGAAAATGCTTCTCCCTATATGGGATTTGCTTTGGTTATAATTTCCTCTTTAAAAAGTAATCCAGTTTAGCAAGTGTTTTAGAAAACCTGTGTGTGAATGTATATATGTATTTACACACACACACACACACACACACACACACACACACACACACACACAATCGATTGATCTATCTATATGAATTCATGTGTGTAAATTCATGCCACGATACTGCATGTGGAGATCAGAAGCAGTGGTGGTTTGAATAAAACGGTCCCCATAAGCCCATAGGGAGTGGCACTATTAGGAGGTGTGGCCTTGTTGGAGTGGGTGTGGTGTTGGAGGAAGTGTTATGGTGGCAGGCTTTGAGGACTCAGATGCTGAAAGCCACGCCCAGTGTGGCAATCTCTTCCTGCTGCCTGTAGATCCAGATGCAGAACTCTCAGCTCCTTCATCAGCACCATGTCTGCCTGCTGCCACACTTCCCCGCCATGATAATGGACTAAACTTCTGAAACTGTAAGCCAGTCCCAGTGAAATGTTTTCCTTTTAAGCATGACCATGGTCATGGTGTCTCTTCACAGCAATAAAAACCCTAACTAAAACAGAAGTCAGCCTCAGTCCAGGAAGTGATTTATCCCCTCTCCCCACTTCTGTCAAGCCACCACATACAGCGGGCCAAGCTCTAAAAGCTGATGTGCTGAGCGGCTCAGATTCAAGGTGTTTACTTCACGTTGTACTTGCCGTGGGTGCACAGTTCTGGTCGTCTCGGCGCGCTGTGAACCTGATCTTGAACCTGATCTTCCTGTGAGACACTGACGACCCACATGTCATCTAAACATCACGTATAATCAGGGACCGGCATATAGCAGCTGACGCTTAGGCTCCCAGTGGAAGGTATTCTGAGATCCACATTATTTCTGCCATGTTACCTTCAAGTTTAACTGTGAAACAGGGAATCAAAAGGTTTTTCAGGGTTCTTTGATTAATGACAACATAGAACATGAAGAGAAACAAATGACACATAACAACCCCAACAAACAAAACCAACCCCCCCACCAAAAAAAAATTTAAAAAGCAACAAAATTTCTAGACTTTACCTACCAGGCCACAACCACACAGAGCCTGACCCCTAGTGGCTGAGGCCATGTACAAACAGCCAGCCTGGAGAAACTGCTGTGAAATTTACCATCTAGTAAGAAGTTTAGCTGTTGCTGGCTGGTGGCTGCGCACGCCTTTAATACCAGCACTTGGGAGGCAGAGGCAGGAGGATCTCTTTGAATTCACGGCCAGCCTGGTCTATAGAGTGAGTTCCAGGACAGGCTCCAAAGCTACAAAAAGAAACCCTGTCTCCAAAGAAACCAAAAGAGTTAGCCTGTCTACTTTGCTATGGACCCCACACAAACAGACTGAAGACCTGGTAACTTTCCCATTATACAAGCATTTCCACACACTCCCTCAGCACACAATTCCCATTGCTTCTTTGCAACGTTTCAATAAATTCTGCTTCTGTCTGTGCCCTTGGTAGATTCTCTAACTACCAGTTGCCTTTCATTAAACCACTCTGTGTATCTTCTAGGTTCAGGGAAACTAGAGTGCTCCTAAGAATTGATGTTTTTAAAGGACAAGCCTTCTGGTAGACAAGCCATGGAAACACCTAGCTTCAAATTTGCTACCTAAAGATCACTAGCTGTGGAGAAAGAGTACCGGCGAGAGGAGGAAAAGCTCTCTGCTTCTTGGGGACAAGATGGGTAGGTCATCCCATGCAAACCAGACTGGCCTGAAACTTATGATCCTCCTGCCTCAGCATCCTAATTGCTGGGACTGCAGGTTAGTACACCACACTCAGCTGTGTGAGATCTCAAATGTTCCCCATGGCATGTTCAAAACCTTTCTCCTTCAACCCTCCAGGCTAGAAGGGCCTGTGAACCGCTCTCCGGGTCTGATGTCGGAGACCACAGCCCTTGTTTAAAAGGTTTTTCTGAGTTTCTCCTGCTATTGCTGTGCTTCCATAGCACCCTGGGGGTTACTGCTCTGTGGTCTTTCTAGAGCTTCCATGTGGGTGTATAGGTTATAAGGAACTTCAAGCTGAGAAGAGGGGAAAGGAGAATCGTTACATGAATTTTGACAGTTTTAGGTCAGTTGTGCTGCGGATAGTCAAGCTGACATGAACAAAACAGGACGAAAGGAAACACAAGCTGAATGCTATAAACACACAGTGTATTTTAAAATGTTTTTTATTGAATATTAATCAGTTACAAGTACTGTAAGTTAGACATTAAGCCAAAGCACAATTACAGGTTAAATATAATCACAGAGATGTTTTAAATAGAAACCCACCACGTAGGCTGGTTAAGTTCCTTGATGCCTCTTTTAGAAATAAGTAGAAGGAGAGAGAGAGAGAGAGAGAGAGAGAGAGAGAGAGAGAGAGAGAGAGAGAGAGAGAGAGAGAGAGGTCTTCCATTTCAGATGAAAGCCATAAAGACCAGAGAATATACATGCTGTGAGTATCCTTTTGTGATCAAACCACTAAGGCTATTAGATTTAGAAAAACTACAAATAAAACGAAAATCTAGGCTATTCAGTCAAAAATCTGAATTTCAGATAATGAACATTTTTAAAAAATGCACAGATATGTCAAATATTGCATGAAATATACTTAAGCTAAAAAACTGCCTGAAATTCAAATCTAACTGGGCATCTTGTATTTTGTCTGACAAACCTACAGATGGACAAATGGAAAAAAGAACAAGGTGGGGTTGGAATCCTGCTGCTGGCGGGTTCCACAGAGACCAGACACAGGAGAACACTATCGACAAACTCAAGGGCCACTACACTGGTTATTCACATAGACCAACATCACAGGAAGAAAGCACAATCACGACTCCAAATGCTCTTGTCAGACCAGTCTCCACGCTGGTTTCCTAAGTTTCTGAGAGATCTTGACAATCAAAGTACCTTTTTAGTTTGTAGTATCAAAGACAAATCTTACTAGCACAAAGGATAAGCTTAGCACAAAACACTGGGAGCAGAAGCAGGTACTATACACACAGGAAGAGTTTCAGTGTTTGTAGTGAATATGTTTAGTATACAGCAAGGTTATTGTCTAAGTCTATGCTACAAGCTTCAAAAAATTTCAGTCCTTTCTTCTACTATGGCATTTTCTAGTTTTTCTTCCTGCACATTGGGAGGGGTTCAGTGACACCACGTTACCAAATTTGAGCTAACAAGGGGCATCCAGGGTCACCTGAAGGGTAGACAAAGGAATAATTATGGAAGATGAGAAATGGAGGGTCACATGCAATTATCTCTATGGTGTGAGTTTTCTGGATTTTGCAGAGCCCTGGCAGAAGTGTAGAACTGTCCACATCATGATCATACTGGATCTTACAGAGAATATAAAATCTTCACCTCCTACAGGTTTTGAATTTAATGTATCATAGTTTATACTTTAAAATGACTAAGACCCAACTTCCATACTACTCCAGCTCCACATAGGATCACATACTACGAATCCCCCACACAAGTACACAGCTTTAAATCCTTCCAGTCTCCTTTCAAACCGGAAGACCTGGAGGCTGAGGAACTGGATGTTCCATGAGCCCCGCTGTGTGTGACGTACTGCATACAACATATGCTCCATAACACACACTTCCCAGGCAGGGTATAGAGACATGGCCACTCACCGACACTGGTCGAGTACTAAGAAATGATTCGTGTTTTACTGCTAGACGAGAAAAGGGTAAAAAGTTTCTGCCATGAATAAAGCCTTCTTAACAAGAAACACTCAACTGTCTGTTACCTGCAGAATGTGTAAGTTGGCTGAAGATGCTTCACACTTTTTAGGGCGGTCTTCAAAAAAATTTTTTTATATGCTAGATGTAGCTAGCAATACTTTAAATATTACTTTCACAATTACTCTCATTTCTTTGTCATTGCTTTGACACCAAACACCAGTCTTTAATTTCTGATACATGAAAACCTATTTTAACATAGTTTTTAAATATCTGCTGAATGGCTCTAAAGTCTGTAGCTCTATGCAACAGAAAACATAGTAAGAAGGCTGTCTCACAAACAAGATCTGGGTACATGGGCTGGGGGACAGGACAGGGAAGAGATGGGCTTAAAAATACACACCATTTTTGTTCACAAGACCATTAATAGAAACCCAAACAGCGAATGTTTAAAGGGGAGCGGGAACAATGTCTTTACCTCTCCTGCAACTGGGCATATACTGAAATAGAGGAAAACCTAGACAATTTACTGCACTCTAATGCTGCTTGCTACCATTAACCAAAATATTACTGTTTGTAATAAAGATGTTAATGTATGCTTATTAGTTTGCCATATTCAAGTACTTCTATGTAGTCCAAGTGCACATTGCTATTGTGACGGCAAAGAGAAATGAGTCGAGTCTAGTCAGTAACATGCTCAGAGGAGCCCGGGCTGCTTCCTTGAGACGCTAGTGTTGTTAGCGTCTTCCACTGTGTGGAGCTCTAACTGCTAAGAAGGGAAAGGCTGTACTGTTATTATTTTGTATAGAATGAAAACACTGGATTCCGTGCTGCTCTTTGTTAGCACATTGGTAGAAAGTGGATGAGGACTAAACCCAGTTCTGGTCTTGATATGAAAATTACAGATACCTGGATTCCTTCTGTAAGGCCCAGGATGAAGAAAGGAAGAAGGTGAATGGGGCTAAACACAGGAGTTACTTCTGATACTAGATTAGCAATCTGGGGAGGAGCAAGAGTAAAGTACGAGCCTTAATTTATGCCTGAGTTAAGTGTCTAGCTGGCCAGACCCAGTAAACTGGGACCATGAGGGCTCTAGAAAAACCCTTGGAAAGTGAGGCTCATAGAGAAACTTGACTTCTCTCTGTAGTTCCGATGGAAACTTGCCGGTGGTTCTAACTAGTGCACATACAGAAACTAACTGGATTTCAGTCGCATGCCATGCTTTTATATTCCAGAGGGCTTTTCATATTGCTATATAAGGAAAGTCCAAATAATCAACTTTTGCCAACTTGAACACACTCATGATGCCTCTGGTTTTCAAGTTCTGAAAATATCTATTAGCTCTGCTGTCCCACTCTTTTTAAACAGGTCATATATGTGCATTCTGTCATATGTGAGTCACACTGAGATGATGAGCACTGCAAGTCTTCTTTACAGAGTGCCTTTCCTTGGCACCGAGGACATCAGGCACGCAGCACAGGTGGTTAGCCAACCACAGCTACCTCCTCAAGGTAAGGTCCACGTCAACCTCACCCGTCCGATGGAGATGACACGATACACAGCCTCAGTCAGACAGTGGTTCATCTTTTAATGAAGGGTAAAGCTTTCCATGAATCTCTATACCACCTAACTCCTTTACTTAACTAAAATCACAGCTGCGCTTAGTGTTCTAAACTAGTCAGGAGGGGGCGAATAACATACACATTATAGCTACTACTACTATACAGATGGCAATTTCTTCAGCCTTTGTTAAAACAGTGAGAGAAAAGCAAGGAGAAAGCTCTCTGAACCAACATCAACTTTTGAAGCTTATATGGAACCCTAGTTGCTATTAAACACACAGCCAAAGACACAATCACCCAGCTCAGGCCATAGAACTTCAATAAAAGTAAAAACTGAGGCTAATTCTTAATTTTGAGGAACCCATGCAAGATATAACTATAAAGTTTACCCTAGACTGGATGTCTAGTTCTAGCATTGGGTTCAAGCTAACAAAAATTAAATAAATAAAATGAAAAAGAGAAATGTGTATTTTGAGAGCCAGGGAAATGAAGGTGGTCACAGCTTAATATGTTTACATTAAAAAAGTAAAAAAAAAAAAAAACAAACCTAGTTTTTCAGGACTTCCAACTGAAATGGTTAAGTGTGTCACACTGTCTTCCCTCTATGTTTATATGACTTTCGCTCCAAAGCTGAGTAGACAGATGCAGTATGAACCTAAACAGAGTAACGCGTTCAGTTCAGTGCTCAGTTAAGGCCCACGAGGGCATCCGCAGGAAGTATGTTCTGCTCAATGTCGCACACACCTGGCGGATGCCATCAGAACAAGCAGGTACTTTCACAAAGAGACATTTCTCTATCGGGGCATTTAAAAAAATAAGTCAAAGAGCCTTTGGTTTCAATTTTTGTTTTTCTTGTATAAATATATTAAGAACTTTAAGGAAATGGTTCAAAAATTGAGATAAAGGGATCTTTATAAGCCATTTGAAACTACTCAAAATAAAGGCTGAACGTGGAGGAAACAAGCCTTGCGTTTGTGCACATTTCTTCCTTCGGGTCTGAGTCCTGGCTTTCTAAACTAAAGAGGAGAGTAGAATGCTGGGGACCTAACGGAGCTCCTGACTTTGGAAGCAAAGGGCAATGCTGGGTGACATAAAGGGGTGACAATTCTGGTGGTTCAGATTAAGTGAAGTTTTTATTGAGACATCCCTGGGTTTGCCTGGCTGCAGCCACAAAGCACTGTGTTCCACTTATCCCCCACCCCTTCTTAATGGGTTCCTCCCTCTCAACCTGCTAGTCATTCGCCAGGGAGAGAAGTCATAGCCGCCTCCCTTAGACCTCTCCCTGGCAATGAATGCTCTTTTGGCATTTGTAGCATGGTCCTGTGAGCCCTGCAGACTGCAAAGAGCACACAGAGGTTTTTGCACCCTTCCTTTTCGGATAGTTCAGTTTATAAAAGGAAACTAAACCTTGATGCTCCTCTTTAATGCTCACAAGAAGCGGAGATACAAAATCTAACAAGAGAAGTGGAAGCAGTATCTTGCTCGGTCAGAAGCTCTGATTGCATTGCTAATGATTTTAGTCAATGTGATTCTGCAAAATGTCCCAGGAAGACTCTGGTTCATTTTCAAAGTAACGACAACAACAAACAAGAAGCATCAACCATGTATGTTTTGCAAAACTAAAAATGAGCCCGTCACGTGTCTATCTGCTATACATGTGCCAAACACAATAAAGAAAATGTAGTGTGTGAATATTCCCTTTTCCCATTTCTGCGTCTCAAGCAAAGCATCTTGCTTTAGAAATGGTTAACCGTAGGAAAAGGAGCCCGACGAGACACGATCAGGGCCGCCCAGTAAACATCTCCTCAAAGGGAAGAGGCAGGTGAGGGTGCTCAGCCACTCACTGTACCATCACTCGAGCAACGCGTTATAAAAGACAAACAGCACATTTCTTGGCTGTTGGGTTAGAGAATATTGTTTTTGTTGTTGTTGTTGGAAGCAATCCACTGTAATCCAGTCGTAGGTTTGACTCACTCTGGCCTTCACCAGGGCAGTCACTAGGTCTTCTGCTCTGCAGCTGTTGCGGTCTGTGAAGGGGCTTCCGGCTTCATGATCTGGTAGGTGATAAGATATTCTGGATACGCCTAAAAAGGCCAAGAAGGCAAACAACTCATCATCCCCTTGAAGGTGCAGCAGTGGAGCCTTACTTACTCAGAGGTCGAGCTGCATAAACACATATAAATCCACCATCTATAAAATTATTTGTATAGTATTTCTACTTATACTATTTTCTTCTCTATTTTACATAAGGCAGCACCCCCCCCCCCAAACAAAAAAAAAAAAAAAAAAAACAAAAAAACCAGGGTTTCTCTGTAGCTTTGGAGCCTGTCCTGGAACTAGCTCTTGTAGACCAGGCTGGCCTCGAACTCACAGAGATCAGCCTGCCTCTGCCTCCCAAGTGCTGGGATTAACAGTGTGCGCCATCACAGCCCAGCCATATGCCAGCATTGTACATATCATTTCAGTAAAATGGACAAAACCTTGGTAGCAATCACTAACCAGAGAACGTCTCTCTATATCTGATGTAGGTATGAGGTAAAGCACACAGATTACTCTTCTCCCCACCCCACGTGTGGGTAAGTGAATCCAGGGCCTGGACATGGGGGCAAGGGGTGCACCAGAGCCACACACCAGCCTCTCCTGATATTTACGTCTAATCATGTCATAATCAAAGCCAATTTCCCTTTCAGGTATACACTAATTTCAGTATATCTTTCAACCCTTAAAAAAATCCCATCCACAATATCCTCCAACTAAAACAGCCGTGTGTTCTTGAAAATGTTAGACATTAAGAATTAAATATAGTTGAATAACTAGGGAGAACAAAGAGACCAGGAGAGGAAAACTTCCTAAACTCAGGGAAAACTGTTCATGGAAAACGATGCAATTGGCAGATACTGCAGTTAACGTGACCCCTGTGGAGAAGCCCACCTGTTACAGAAGACAGGCATTCTCCAAGGAAAACATTACGTGCATCTTATTTCATCAAGGCCCTTCCACGTTTCCCTCAGCAGATTTGTTCCATCACTGTAGCAAACCCTTTAGGAGGAGGTTCTAAGCAGTTACCAAGTTTAGTGTTTCACTTTTAAAATAGAGTCTCTTGGACGCCTCCCCATCTGCTCTCCAGGCTATGGTGCCCCATCTCAGCCACCTGCCCCTAATGAGTGACGTACACCGTGATCATTTGGTCAAGGCACTTCCCTTTTTCCTCAGTGGTGATTACTGCCTCTGGCCCTTGTAGCTTTGCAACAAAAGCATGCAAATATTCCTCTAAATTCAGTGTCCATTCTTGCTTGAGCTAACCATGATGGTTTGCAGGTGTGAACTTTTCTCACTCCAGCACTCCTCCCACTTCTATTTATGGTATTCTACCGTGAGCCAAGAAATTCCTTTTCTCACTCACTCAGCAGTAAAGAGTAACAAACACATATTTACCTCCCTCCCAATTCAGTACTGTATGTATTTTCGTATGCAAATTTTTGGCCAGAGGAAACTCCTTCAATGGCTTTTAGGTCCCTGTGCTATGCCTCTACATTTTCATTTCTGAACACCTCATTACTTTCTGGTATAACAAGCTATTTGAAGTTATACCTACTCTGTTCCAACCCTGGTTCCTTCTAGCCAGGAATGGTTTGAAGGATTAGGCTCTAGCTTTTCATTGCTATTGTGGTATCTTTGCTTTCAATAGAGTTAAAAAATTATATGTACATATATACTTATATCTATACATAGACCTAAACATACATATATGCACAAACATCTATATGTCTATTGATATATTTGTTAGAGACCACAAATTCCTATTAAGTAATTAAAGCAACTTCATACATTCATGTTTTTAACCTTTCTCTTATCCCATATGATATGTCCTTCTTCTATAGTAAGTACCATAGTTCCCAAAAATTAATGCACCTATGCATTTACTCTCTTGCTCAACCCTGTAATATACCTAACAGAGTTTTGTTATTTTATCTGTACTACCACAATAAACAAACTTAGTAAAAAAGAGTTCAAGAGTTCTTTACAATTCTTCCCCAACTACACACACTACTCTGCTCAAGATAGCACATAGAAAAAATATTTTAATACATTACCTTTATGTAGTTACTTTCTTATTTTTTCTTTTACTTCAGGCTATTAATGGTTTTTAATTAAGGCTAGAAAACTGACTTTTGCATTCAGACAAATTGGGTGACATTTAGTGCTGGCAGTTAAGGGCTGGTTTGAAACTCTAGAAAGTTTATTTATGTATCCATTTCTCTGTATGTACATTTCCACTATTTTTTTTTTCTAGTTTCATTTTGGAGCCTCATGAGGGTGGCAGAATTAAATACACTGTAGCTTTCTGAGTCTCAAGGCTGTAGGGCTATGATCAGAATAATACGGAAAGTTCCTGCCTATATCAAGCAGATTCGTTCAAAGGCATGCTGTGCCTATAATGACTGTAGATGTTGTCTGAAATATGGCTTCTTCTTTTTAAGGATGGTTTAGTGACATGCTCGTGCTGATTTGACCAGAAACATACCTGTTCTCCTCTGTAGATGACATATTCAGCATACGCCAGCCCATTGACACTTGGTCTACCGATAACTGAATGATGTCCTGGAGGAGCGTGAGCCATTTTCATGGTGCTGAATTGCAAAAAGGATTTCCCAAGGGTCACTCTACAGAAAAGCATTTGTCTAAAGAAAACACAAAACAATACTTAAAATGTAACTGTTATGATGGAGGAGAGTTATCTGTCTATGTTACTTTCATTGGTTAATTAATAAAGAAAACTGCCTTGGCCCTTTAAGAGACAGAAAATTAGGTAGGCGGAGTAGACAGAACAGAATTGTGGGAACAAGGAAGCAGAGTTGGGGAGATGCTTCAGGCATTCGCCATAGTGAGTCGCCATGATTCTCCTCTCCGAGATGGACGCAGGTAAAGATCTCTCCTGGTAAGCCACACCTCGTGGTGCTACAAGGATTACTAAATATGGGTTAAAGGAAGATGTGAGAATTAACCAATAAGAGGCTACAGATAATGGGCCAGGCAGTGTTAAAAGAATACAGTTTCCGTGTAATTATTTTGGGTAAAGCTAGCCGGGTGGCGGGACACACAGCCCCGCTGCTCCTTTTACACTGTTAGGTTTATTAGTGTTTTTTAAAAAGAAAAATCTACACAATGCAACCTAATTTAAATGCTATTCTCAAGTTTGTGTGTAGCAATGGGATAAAATTTGGTATACCAAATTACTATCTAACAATTATCAGGCTCAATATCAATTGTTAGACCAACAGTTTAAGGCAGTGTTGAAGTAGCATAGGAATCTAGCATAGGACACACACACACACACACACACACACACACACACACACACACGAACTAACACACAAAGGTGTATACTTTTTTTTTTGTTTCTGGAAACGGGTCTTCCTTGCCATTCTGAAACTGTAGAACAGGCTGGCCTCGAACTCAGTTATTTATGAGCACAGGAGAGGAAAGGTGAGAAAGAGTGGAGGAACTGAGAGACTTGTGCAGCAAGAATCTTATTAGAATCAGCTGGGTAATGGTGGCACATGCCTTTAATCTCAGCACTCGGACCTCTGTGAATTCGAGGCCAGCCTGGTATACTATAGTTAGTTCTATACAGACCTTAAAGCTACAGAGAAACCCTGTCTTAAAAAAAAAAAAAAAACTTATTAGAATATATAGAGCCCTTTATATAGGAACGGGGAAATCAGGGCTGGGCCAAGTGCAAACGGATACGCTAGAGGAAGCTGAGTTTGCACATGAATGCACAGAAAGAAAGGAATCAGATGGGAACAGTACCTGAGATTAATATTACTGTGTGGTATGTGTGTATGTGTGTTAGCATGTGGCATGTCCCACCACGACCACCACACCGCATGCTGGTCTTTGCCTACTACTGGTAGAGTTTTTTTTTTTTTTTTTTTTTTTTTTAATTATTTTTAAACGTTTCTGCCTCTGTGTAATGAGGCTGGCCGGCCTCAGAGCTCCTGAGGAGTCCGGAGACGTGTCGGGCTTACAAACACTCTTGCTATGCAGATGGATTTTACATTGACTATGGGGATTCAAACCTAGGTCATCACGCTTGCCTGGCAGATGCTTTCACCTCTTGCGCCATCTCCCCAGACAAGATTAGGCTTGACTCATTATGGGCAAACAGTAAAAACTGGGATGATAGACATCGTAATAAAAAAAGTGAAACGTGAACAAAAATACGTAGTTTAGCTGGGCAGTGGTGACACATGCTTTTAATCCCAGCACTTGGGAGGCACTGGTAAATTTCTGTGAGTTTGAGGCCAGCCTGGTCTACAGAATAAGTTCCAGGACAGTCACGGCTATACAAAGAAATCCTGCCTTGAAAAACCAAAAATCAACTAGCTTAAATACATGACTGAAAAATCTAATATTGAAATTGAGGCAGGTGTTAAATATTGTACAGGATAAGAAAAACTGGTTGACTGGAAATTATAAGCTATAGCCACTGGTTTAAAACTAGCTGGCACCTGGTTTTATAAATATAATCTTACTAGACTAAAGCCATGCACTGATTTACACAACTGCTTCTGCACTCAAGGGAAGGGATAAATCTTTGACAAGGATACACACAAAGCTCAAGATAATTATTGCCCAACCCTTTAAAGAAAGTCAACCCTTAAACACTACACATTTAACTAAGTAATACAATTAGTCCCACTGTTAAATATAACTACTGTGTAATAATGGAGTATGATCTCTGTGTTATGACTGAGTTCTGTCTCGCTGGTTTTTCAGATGGATGCCACTGGTAACCGTTTGGGATAAAGGCTTGGTTACCACTTGTATTTTCTTGTAGGTCTTAAAGGAAAAAAAGGTCTCCTTCTATATTAGGATGACACATTATTTAAAGTTTTATTTTATATTATATGAGTGTTTTGCCTACGTGTGTGTTTGTACACCATGTATATGCCTGGTACCCACAAAAGCCAAGAGAGTGTCAGATCCCCTGGAACTTGAAACTGGAGTTACAGATGGATGTGTGCTACCATGAGAGTTCTAGAACTCGGGCTCTCTGCAAGAGCAACAAGTGCTCTTCACTGCAGAGCCACCTCTCCAGGCCCCAAAGAGGCTTTCTCAGCTCCATCTTTAACATCATGGCACAGTGTCCTGTCAGCAGCTCTGGGCATTCTCAATGTTACATGACACGATACTTGACTAGACAGGCCTCGGCCTCCTGTTTTCTGCTTCCAGGAATAGACCTAGTCTGCTGGACCGACCTACTCAGAGAACGAAGATACAAGTGAGTAGGTGCTGGAGCCGGCTTGGTTCATATTTGTGGTATTATGTAGACGCAACAGCTAAGAAACAGAGGGGTGAGCACCTGGAGGCAAATGTTGGCAAACATGAGATGGGAGCCAGCAGAGAAAACCCATTTCTTTTCTCCACTCAAACATCATTGTTCTGAGACACAGCAGTTTTGGCAGTTCCTCGGAGGGCATCTCATGGGCTGTGGAATGAACTGCACTTGTTAATGGAGCTGTGACCAGCTTGCTCCCCATGCTCATCACTGTGTGCGCTCTGCCTTCTTCCTGCTTCCTGGGGACTACCCTTGCCAATCAAGTGCAAGCTGCATGCTTTTGTTCAGGCTCCATTTTCTAAGAGATCCTGGCTAGGACATAAACTTGTCTGTCTAATTTTACTGAGTGCCCATTACTCCTCAGTTAGGTTCACTTTAGTGTTCATTTTAGGTCCTGCCTCCACGGGAGGTATGTTTTGAGATATCATTGATCCTTAGGAATTTCTCTGTTTTTAATTACAGTGCTGCTTTTAATGGAAAAAAGTTTCCTTTTGAGGATATGGTATCCATCTTAGAGTTGCAGATGACTAGTTTAAAAAATAATGCAACTGCAGATAAGTTTAAGGGCATTAGTTATAAGGAATTTCAAGTTTACGTTTTAAGGTATTAACTGAATCGTAAGATACCATATTCACATAACTTTCTAAAAACATACATTGAGTAGTTTAAAAAGTAGCATATGGCACTGTAAACTGAGACAAAGTCCATGCTGGGGAGAGCTGGGGGAAATCTACTATTGATGTTTTGTAAAATGGACATGATCTAAAGTTGCCACCTAATGTGTATACCTGTCTATTAGTACTACTCTCCACACTAGGGAAGCCTTTTGAGGAGGCAGCTATCAGTGCAGATTTACAGCTGGTCAGATGCTGAGAGCTCAGCCCTACAGAGGACAGGGAACATCGTGGAGGGGATGGAAGCGATGGAAGAGCAGGATAGCGAGGAGCTGTGAGATGCTGCCTTAGGACAGGATCTGGTCACTGCACTCGTGAGGTCACAGCAGCTATGGTCATCATCCATGCTGGATCAAGCCAGTTGATATTCCAGCACAGACTGGAGCATGAGGCTGGATACCTAGCTGAGGAGCTATAGGCAACTGAGGGCTTCTGGGAGAGGAAGTTTATTTTTCTTTGTGGGTGTGGCTATGGTGGGTGACCCAGCTTCATTCATGCACACTCCAGTAGCTCAATCAGACTGAGAGAATGATCAAAACTCATAAAGACATGAAGGCCAGTGGGGAAAGGAAGGTGGTGTCTGGGGCACGTGCAAGGGGTAGTTGGGGTATGATCAGGATACAATGTATGAAATTGCCAAGGAATAAATAATCAAAAACAAATGTAATAAATCCTAATCTTTTTACTGTTTTCTATTGGTGAGGAAAGAAAAACTGCTTTTTCACTCACTTAAATGTAATTTTCTCCAACTTCTGAATTATAAAATCCTATTTTAAAAAGCTGATAATCAGCTGGGCAGTGGTGGCACATACCTTTAACCCCAGAGCTTGGGAGGCAGAGGCATACAGACCTCTGAGTTTGAGGCCTGTCTGATCTACAGAGTGAGTTTCAGGACAGCCAGGGCTACACCGAGAAACAACAACAACAAACCAAAATTCCCAAACCAAACAAACAAACAAAAAAATCTCAAACAACAACAACAGCAACAACGACAAAGCTGACATTCATTTGCTTGCTATTAATTCCAAAGCTGATGTTTTGAAGCTGGACTTTCCAAGGGGAATTATTATTAAACTGACTAAAAACAAGCCACATCACCAGAAACAGCAGAAATGTAGCCTTGAGTCTCATGACCTGAGCTTCTATGTTCAGACGTGACAATGGCTTTCGTCCTATGGTATTCCTTCTTAGTGTTTCTAGTAAAGATGCTAAGTAAGGACTGAAATGCAGCTTCATACCAGCTGCACCGAGCCTGTGGGTTTGGTTCGCACCACTGGTACCAGCACTTCAGTCACTGCTCTAGAGCAAAGGCTGACCAGCAAGTTCAACAGAAGCTGCTACACTCAGTTAGCAGAGGGTGGCAACCATTCCACTTGCTGCAGGACACTCACCTGTGGCATATATAACATGACCGGTCTTTGTGTGTGGGACAGCCTGTGCCTCCTCCAATCCCATAAACATACTGGTTGCTTTTTGAGGAGTTTTCAGCAAAGTAAATTCCAGCTCCAAACATCCCTCCAATATATGCATGCCGCTCATCAAACCCTTTATGAATAATTGCATTAATGAAAGGAGAACCTAAAATATAAAGGTAGAAAAATTAGTTTACACTATTTTCACCAAATACACTAATACTAAAGAAGAAAAAGAAAACCCAGGTGGGCTCAAGTTGGAATTTGAGTTCAGAAGTTCAGAAAGCCATTCACATTGCACATACTTGGGACTGTGCCAACATACAAATCATTAGAAAACTAGGAATTATTTCATCCCAATAAATGCAAACACGTTACTAATCCCATGGGCTTTCCCGTCCCTCACCCCCGAAGTTCAGGCACTCACCATGGAACAGCATGCGTTCGTTGTGATGGTTGTGATTCTCCTCAGACACCTCTTTCTGTCTGTGACAGAACCGCTCCCTCAGCTTTTTGTTCACAACTTTCTGAATCTTCAGGAAGGAAGGAAAAAGTTGTTACTAGTTAAAGGTAAATATATAACTATCTGATTTAAAATGACAATTAGTTTTCCCTTTGGTGGTGTCAATTTTGTTTTGTTTGACACATTATCTAAAAGTCACAGTGTCAGTGGAATTCAGTTAACAGGCAAGCTTTCCGTGATACAACTTTTACAGTTCTTGTTACTTAGCATTCCATTGCTGTTTTGTATGTACTCATGTGCAGGAAAGTGAGTGCCCGTGAGTGTGAAGCCAGAAACCAACAATGAGAATTTTGCTCTCTCATCTCCACCTTATTTTTGAGGCAGGCCCCTCACTGACCCTGAAGTTTCCTGTTGGCTAGACTAGCTGTGAGAGAGCTTTCGGGATCCTCCTATCTCCGGCTCCTGCACACCACCATGCCTGGTCTTCACATGCACGTTGGGGATTCTAACTCGGCTCCCTTGCGTTTGTGTGGATATAGCTCACACTATATCCTCCAAGCCATTTCCTCGCTGCCTCTGTATTAAACAACCAACCAACAACAAAACCTTTTATGGTTTATATACACCAGGATAATCCCTGTAAATCTATTAAGAGATGATTAAACCAGTTCTCAACAGACGCAACTTACCTTCACTCCAGCCTCTGAAAAGCAGGCAACGGCCACACAGCTTTTTCTGTGACTTGAGAGACATGCATTCTGATCTTATGGATGGCAAGTAGACAGACAGTCTAGGCTTTACTAAATGCTACTTTCAAATGATTTAAAGCAAAAAGCCACTGCTACTGAGGATCTGAGGATGCACAGGACGTCTGTGATGGCGGGACATCTGTGGCACTGACACCAGTTGCCGTGTGACCGCCCTTCTGTTTGGAGCTTTGATGTTCTCAGGGTGTCTCAATTTTTGGCCCAGTTTGGTTTTGAGGGTTAGAGGTTGCAGTGAAGAGAACAATAGGTGATTTCAGGATAACAGATGATTAGTTTTGACAATTTGAATTTTTTCTTACAATTCTTTTCATTGTCTACATTATATTTGTGTTAGCTTTGTAATCCAATTTTCACCATAAAAACTTTACAAACTGGGCTGGAGAGGTGGCTCAGTGGTTAAGAGCATTGCTTGCTCTTCCAAAGGTCCTAAGTTCAATTCCCAGCAACCACATGGTGGCTCACAACCATCTGTAATGAGGTCTGCTGCCCTCTTCTGGCCTGCAGTCATACAAGCAGACAGAATATTGTATACATAATAAATAAATAAATAAATATTTAAAAAAACCCAAAACTTTACAAACTTACCCGAATGACATTGTATCTGTTGAAGATGCCACCAGCATTTCCACCATCTCTGTGTTCTCGGATGGTACTCTGCATCTGCAGAACAAAGGGAAATAATAACTTCACGAGAGCCAACACTGTGCATTCCTTCTGCTACCTCCAGAATATTCCGGTTCTCCCAGCTGTCTCCCTGATGAGTCTGAATCCCATAAACCGGGGCTCACTATACGCTGATCAACAAATTTAATGAGTGTTTGTGTCAGGAAATGGTCATGAGTACTAATGTAAGCATTTTCTGATAAAAGTTTTGGAAGAATTTTTTGAAACACAATAGGGAAACTGAAAAAAAAATCACTTTAAATAATGTATGATTACTATTTAGTTACTGAGAATGAAAAGAAACTGAATAAGTAAAACTAATAGTCAACTGAAACCACATTAGATTAAATGCTAAAAATAAATATTTTTAAAAAATTATTTCATTTTTCTCTCAATTATCTTTGGGATCTTGATATATCAATTCAGGCAAGAGAAGCTGAGTGCTTTTCACAATTAGATGGGTAACCTTCTCCTGAACTGCTAATACCTTCATTATGAAATTGAAAATTATTATGGAAAAGAAGGTGTTTTAAAGATTTCAGTGAGACCCCAGGTTTCAAGTCAGCATCACAGAAATGCTGGAGTCTCTGGCAACTATCGTGGAGTGAGCTCTACTCACACGCCACTTAGGGGAATGTCCAGCATTCATCTTACATGACCAGAATTTACTAAGGGACAATGGGTTAATAAGGTACTAGAAGACGCACCATCTTCCTGAATGTAAATTGAAACATTACTACAGGGCATGACAATTCTGTATTTCCTACTGGGATTTCCTAGCAGTGAATGGGGATAATAAGAGCACTAAAAATTAAAAAAATAAAGCAAACAACAACAGAAAACCCTTAGCTGAGGCAATCCAGTTTCTGCTTGGGTGTTTGTGTAAGCTTACTCACAATGATAGTTAGATATGCCCTTAGGGGCAGGACATACAAGACACCAGTGCAGTAGAAATTCCTATTTCTTTCACAAGTAATTATTACAAACAGTGTTGGAAAGAACTGTGATTGAAGAAATTAATTGTAAGATAGAAGCATATGTAACCAGACACTGTCCTAAAGAAACACACAATAATTACATAAAAAAAAAAAAGACTAGAAGGTATTTTCTGTCTATGAGAAAAGGTTCTTGTTCTATCTCAATCTTAGGTGCATCTTAATGTATGAAAATGTTCTAAAAGAATTATTATTTGCATGATTTAAGACTTAGAAAATTTCTGGGATAGAAAGTAGAGCTATTCTACACACAGACTTGTGATACAACAGCAATGTATAGTGTTAGTTTATGATCACATTCAAACGCTTGCTGGGGACTAAGAATGAGCAACAGGCAGTGACCCCAGAACAGAATAAGGTGAGCTGATGTCTCCCAGAAACAGTCTTAACCGAATTTGGGAGAATAGAAACTTTTTGACGTCTATTACCTCTTCTTCTACTGACTGATACTCTTTGTCTTCTGGAGCAAGATCTAGCAAAATAGTCCCCTGATTCACACAGTGAAAAGTCAAATATGGATTAGTTCCTGTAGAAGAAAAAACAAAAACCAAACAAACATAAAGCACAAGTCCACATCACCCCAGTTCCACTCAGTTTATGAAAAACTTGGTTACAAATAACTGACAGTTTGGAACAGCCCGCACTTTCCAATCTCCACCTCAAATAGTCTGTTTAGCACATATACCAGAGGCACATGAGGAAATCAGGTGCTGAGGGACTTAGGCACTCCCGTGAACTCCTACACAGCAGGGTCCAACACCTGCTGAACTGAACTAAATCATGAACAAAGCTGATGACATGCATACTCAAGAGACACACACACTGAATTATAATGGAGTGAGCTCTAAAATACAAGACTTGTCCTAGAAAACTCTTGGGATGGCTTAAAATGGTCACCAACAGAACTTATCTGTTAATTCCATAGGGCTGACTAAAATACATATTTGAAAAAAAATAAGAATCAAATTCAAAATTGTCTGAGTTTTGGTTGCATGCAGTTCTTGAAACTTAATCAACTCCATAGATAAACGACTTGTTTCCTTGTCTTTACTCTCCTCTATGGCAATGCTTCTAACAAGAAGAAACACAGTAAGCATGGAAGAGAAGATGCCTGTGACAATGAAGGGCACGGGTGATGGACAGGGATGAGTTGTGGTCCGAGGGTGGGGGAAGAGCTCAAAATGAAATAAGAAAGGTCAGCTTATGAAAAGTCGCACGTCAGTGTCTGATTTTACCCCGACAGCACAGGGTGCTATGGACGGGTTCAGTGCAGGACAGAGGGTCGGACTCATGCTGGAGGGTCCTCTAGGGGCACTGGACAAGGCCCAGGGAGGTTAAGATGCAGGCAGGGGAGAAGCTGACAGAGGCTCTGAGGCCCAGCAGAGAGAACGGTGACTTGAGTTAGGTGACAGCAGTGGGAAAAAACAAAGATTTGAGAGCAAATTCAGGTCATAAAGTCTCTCCAGATAGATGGAGATGGGGAGAGGAATGATCCTGGGCTTTCCCAGTTAGCGAAAGTGATTAGTTGAGCTGAGGAAGGCAGCAGGCATTATACCTGTTCTCTGCACGTGCTCAGACTCTCAAACCAGTCTTTATATTCAGAACTTAGTGAAGAAATATTTATTAAAATATTCATAAATTATATATAAAATATATACATATAAATATAAAAAGTATTTTTTAAAGTATTATTTTTTTAAATATTTATTTATTTATTATGTATACAATATTCTCTCTGCATGTATGCCTGAAGGCCAGAAGAGGGCACCAGACATCATTACAGATGGATGTGAGCCACCATGTGGTTGCTGGGAATTGAACTCAGGACCTTTGGAAGAGCAGGCAATGCTCTTAACCGCTGAGCCATCTCTCCAGCCCCTAAAAAGTATTTTTTTAAAATAGCTTACCTTGTTGTCCACCTAAAAGTCTTTCAACGCCCTTAATTAACTTGTGGCGGTGTCCATATGCATTGATGCCTATTTCTTTCAATTCTTCATGACCCATATCAGCCAACACATCTAATGTAATCTGCAAAATGAAAGAAATTACATACTAAATCTGTAACAGCTCTTTGGAGGATATAGGCTCTTGTACCTGTCTATAGGGCTATGACTACCACACAAGTTAAAGAACCTGTTTCCTTTTATAAACATGACCTTCAAGCTGCTTAAGAAGACTGGCAGCCTTCTAGCTCAGTAAAAACACTCTGCATTTGCTTCAAGCAGATGGAGAATTAAGACAGAGACCCAGTGTGATGGGAGACGAATGATCACTGCCATGTGTTTTTCTGATTTCAATTCTACCATCTTCTTGTTTGCCCTCAGATAGATGGATTAGCAGCTTGAAAATGGGAAGATCCCAAATTCAGTATCATGTGGGTAGCAGAAATGAAGAGCAGAGGGAAGGGAGAAGCATTTTAATTAATCATAGTGTGGCAAAAGCAAGCCTACCTTAGATAAGAAAATTCCCCATGCCAGGAAGTAAGCAAGCCAGTAGTGGCCTCAGGAAGTAGTTAAGACTTAAAGTTTAGGTTTAGACCACAGGTCATTTTTATAAAGAAGCGACATCAGAAACCCCAGTTTGGAAAAAAGAGAGAGATGGTTTTTAAATTGTCAGGTTAGCAATCCTGTTGCCTAACACACATTTGATGTTTGCACAGAATGGTGGCCTTTGAGTTCTGGTGATTCATCTCAGATGACAAGCAGGAGCTTGCTGATTTCCTTATAGCTTTGTAAGCTGTAGTAACTGTGACTCTGCCTCCACCCAGTGGCAAAGTTCTGAAATCACCTGTGGCCAGAATGGCACTGGTAGTTTTCCAGGACAGAAAAGGCCCTGGGATAAATATAGGTCTGTGGCTCCTCGTTTTCTCTTTCTTTGGAAAACTGAAATATTTTTATAGACTTTAAAAAATCTAACTCATACAAGATTAAAGAATCATAAGTGTTCAACCCGAAGAGATGGCTCAGAGGTTAAGAACACTGGCTGCTCTTTCTGAGGTTCTGAACTCAATTCCCAGCAACCACATGGTGGCTCACAACCATCCATAGTAAGACCTGGTGCCCTCTTCTGGCCTGTGGGTAGAACACTGTATACAAACTAAATACATTTTTATATGTGCATAACTTTCTCAATCTTTACACTTAGACACAAAAGGACAAATCAGGCCCCGAGCTCTGATTTTTACTGTCAAAATGAAACATTAACAATGAGCGGGATCATCTCAGGGCAAGGAAACCACTGTTCCTTCTCTGAAGGAACTTAGCATATTACTGTTAAGTGGCCATTGAAGAATTGTTTCATTCTACAAAATGGACAACTCACTTCTAATCACCCAAAGCAAGTTTTCAACAGAGCTTTCAAAAGACAGCAATGCACCGGATGAAATATTCATCTTTGAAATAGAACAGTTTACAAAATAGGAATCTTTACATTTTAAGTTAGAGTTGACTTTAACATAATTTGTGAACAGTGTTACTACTATCTTTCTCATTGATATATTTTATACTTCAGTTTAAACACAGCTGACAATAGAAACGGCCTCATATATAGGTGGTAACTTTAGATTATACACTTCAAAATCTTTTTAATTGATGCACATAGTATATAGCTGAAGGGTGTCAAAACCACATTAGAAGTCAAAACAAAACCATAAAGAAAGAATATTTATAATCACATTCTAAAAAAAAAAATCACATTCTAGAAAAAGAAATGAAGTTTAATATATAGACTTGCAGGAAAAAAAAAAAGGATGTAAAACTCCCTGCCCAAGCCCCTTGCCCGAGCAAAGGAACCCTGGAGTTACTATACTCCAGTTTACAAAGCAGCCTCTAAAATGGCTGCCAGAGATCCCTAGCCCCTAGTATTCCTGCCCTGATTATAATTATAATTATAATCCCCCCTTGGGTGTGGGTGGGCTATACTCACTGACCAGTTACTAACAGTTATAAAGCGAAAATGGCAGAACAGTACTTTCAATCAATTCTTTTATTATTTTTAAACCTCACTGGTATGGGGGCACAGTCAGAGGACATGCTTAGGTATTTGGAAGGAATCACAAGTTTGCTTCCCTAGTTATTTTCTCTGGGGGGAGGGAGTTACTCATGTCTACATCAATATAAAATATAAAGTCTTTAAAGTAAGGTCTATTCATTTACGAGCTAAAAAATAGGTCAGCATGCAAAGTAAATGCCATGCCTCCTAAGATTTGTGTGGAGAGAAAATTATTTTAACTGAAAAAATCTTTTACTTGGGTGGTGGTGGTGGCAGCGACTTTATAATCATATTTACAATGAATTTATTTGAGTCCAAGCTTTGCTTTTATCACAATTTGAAAGAAAAACGTATATGGTCACTTTCTGTGAAAATATACAGGTTGACTATAAATGCACCCAGTTATAGCAGCTGAGCTCCAGAAATTACAATATAAATCTAAATTTTCTTTCTCATAGACATGAGCACTCTAGATAGAAAGCTACATTTTAAGTGGGAGTTGATATTACACAGTGTTAGAGTTAATTAGAAGGGATTCTGGTATATTTTTGGAAAGTATCTATATGGAATAAGAGAACAGATTTCTGAGCAATGAATCGTGAAGGTGGAGCTGAAAATATGGTACACAAAAGCTCTTCCAGCACCGGAAAAAATTATCTCCCACCTCCCAGGGAGAGGGGTAGTCGCATATATGAACAGAAAGAGCAGCAGCATACAGTATGTCAGAGTCTCAGGAAACACACAGGAATTCAGGGGACACAATGCATGTACTGCACACTTCCACTCTACACAAGTATGTTGACAATACATGTACTGCACACTTCCACGCTACACATTACTGGGCTGCTGTAGAATGCTCATGACAGAAAATTCTAATGGCATGCTATGGAAGAATTAAGTGGACTTACTATTTTATAACTGAGGACTAAACACCTGCACTTGATACAGTAAATACAGCAGCACAGAAGGTGGTCAAACATGGTTGGACATTAGGAAAGGCACAACACTGATCTAGAGGAGACAGCTACAATAGCTGATATACATAAGTGCAACAGTTAACATCTGGACTATGAAAAGGACAGAGAAATTATTTTGGACAAAAGGAAAATCAATGGAACAAAACTTCAGGAAAAAGGAATACTAAAAACATGAAAAACACTAAGCAGTCAGAAGAAGTGATTGAAAGCTGAATCATCCAACTACTAAGTCAATAACATGAGAGAAACACACCCCAGGAGGTCAGCCACTGACAAAGAGAATCCACAACGAGAAGGAAAGAGCAAATAGAGCTGTACATTACAAGGCAAGCTGACAAAAACGCAGAACTACAGTTTGAGAAAATGCTCAACAGGAGGCAGAGTCACTTGTCTGAATTATGGTCTCTGGCTTATTAAACCATGACAATTACTTCAGTCATGATTCAGAATGAAGGGATGCAGTTGCTCATGAGGCTATAACAGAGGATGTGGTCAGACAACTTAAATCCTCACTGATTACAGTTCTTTCCCAGATGACCAGATGGCAGGGAGAGGAGACCCTTGCAGTGGAGTGTAACTTCTTCACCACAAATGAAGACCCATGTGATGCCTTAACAAAGTATGACTTCAAAGTTGACAAGAACATCCAATTTCACCAGGAATTTTAAGCATTCACATATTGTAGGTGTGCTTAACTGACTGGCAAGAGAAGTGGTAGGCTAAATGCCTCTTAATCCGCTTTGCAGTCAGAGAAAAACAGACCAAGGTGTTTAGTTAGTTCAATTCTATTTCAACTGTTTGAGTCATTAAAAATACTAAGGATGAACTATATATAATAAATGTAAAATTTATTTAACCAAAGAAATAAAAGCATAATAAAATCTCACTATAAATCATATAAAAACATAACAACAACAACAACAACAACAAATAAGAAAAAACCCCGGCTTCCAGACATTTTTTTTTGAAGTGAGGCTTCACTAACGCCCAGATTATCTTCTAATGGTCTAGGCTAACCTCAGCTTTGTGATCCTCCTGCTTCATCCTCCCGAGTGCCACCTACCTATAGTAACCCAAGGTATTTAAGTTAAAGACGGACTACAAGCTTACAAAGAATAAAAGTCAGTGCAAGAACCCGTGAAGCACATTCTAGCTATGTCACACACTGAAATACTGGATGAGTTTATGATTACAGAAGGGGGTTACCTGTAGAGGCTGATGGTTAGAAAGGGAAAGTCTATAACAAATTGCCTAGGTCTTAAAAAGATATGAAAGCTCAGTTGGGTGGTGGTGGTGCATGCCTTTAATCCCAGCATTTGAGAGGCAGAGGCAGGCAGATCTTTGTGAGTTTGAAACCAGCCTGGTCTACAGGGCTAATTCCAGTACAGTCAGGACTACACAAAGAAATCCTGTCTCGGAAAAATGAAAACGAAAACAAAGTGAAAACAAAACAAAACAAAACAAAACAAAACAAAACAACAACAACAACAACAACAACAAGGAGGCCCTTCTCCCTAAAAGGGATGAGTTCAAAATGAGTTAACGCTTTTTGGAGCAAGTTGTCTAAATGCTTAAATTAAGGATCTTGAGACCAGGAAACACCCAGGAGGACCCAAGATTAAAGAAAGTGTCCCAGTAAGAGGCACATGAGAAGGCAGACACAGGACAAGGCAATGTGACAACAGCAGCAGAGACTGGAGTAGTGAGACCACAAATCAAGGGGGCAGGAAGGGCAGGGAGCAGACTATTCTAGAATGGCTGCAGGGGGTGCACCTGGACAACTGGATTTCAGTCTCCTGAGAAAAGAGATTCCTGTTAGGGTATCAAGTCTGTGGTCATCTGTCATGTACTCTACTGAACTCAGAGCACATACCTACTAAAGAACAGACTTTTGTGCATGGGATGTCTGTGGTCACCTGTCACGTAGCTCTACCAAACTTAGTGTAAGTACTACTAAAGAACAGACTTTTATGCATGGGGCAGATTGTGGACCACAAGTCACAAAACAAAGGGATCTGCATAAGTTCCTGAAGCTGGATAGATCTTAAAAAGACATGAACTACTATAGTCTATTTCCCTGCCAGAAAGGCTGACATGGTGTAAGGAGGTAACTCTACAACTGGGAGAATGATGTACCGGGCTCTAAGAGCCTTTCCCGTTCTCCAGCAGTAACACTAAACTCAATTTCATCTTCAGTGTTATCACGGAACACAGCAGTAGAAACTTATTATCCTCGACAACACAGTCCAGCAAACAGAAGAGTTCTCACTAGTAAACACATGAGATGAGGATATAAGTGCTAGTGTCTTCTGAAAACAAAAAACTCAAGACAAAATAAAACAGTATTATTGAAGCAGTTTCTTGATCTAAGTTCACCCTCACTTCTCAGGGTCTAACTTGACGTGACAATCCACTGAGAAAGACTGCTCATAAAGAGAAAGGATAGGTCTCCCAATTGTCAGATAGATGGAGAGACATAAGAGTATTGGGCTCCCTGGCTTCTCTAGAAACGTCACAGACAACTAACAAACATAGTAAAAACATACCTGAAACAGATAAATTACATATGAGGCAGATTGTGGAATACTTTAAGTCACAAAATAAAGAGGATATATAATACAGAAAACAAATAGCTGCAAGTTCAAATTAAAAAAATGTGTGGTAATAAATAACTCAATAGCTGAAAAGATGAAAGAGTACACAAGAGTTTACCTGCTCTGTTTCAAAGATATCCCGGAGATGCTCAAGGCCAAGGCTTTTAAGGAATTGGCTGATATTCATATCAAGACCCGCAACTAAAACAGAAAGATTTAAATCTCTTAGAATTTTCTCATTCTATGGAAGGTTTCAGCATTTCCATATAACTCAATTTCTTTATTTTCATTCATTCACTCATTCACTCATTTTCAAGACAGGGTTTCTCTGATTTCACATGATATAAATTAACGCCAAATATACATATTTAACTTAAGTACCTCAAGTTATTCTAAATTTTATCTTTGGCATAGCAACAGACTAATACTTATAATAATTCTAAAACATACAAAATATAGAACTAAAATATAGGTTTATATATTGTAAGATATATAACAAATATATTAATCTTTAATATAACAACATCATTTTATATAATATTTAAAGATTTTACTATTTTTAGTTGTGTGTGTATTTGTGTATGTGTGTATGTTTATGTGTGAGTATACGCAGGTTGAGTCCAGGTGTCCCTGGAAGCTGTAAGAGGATACTGAAGTCCTCAGGTGAAGTAAAGGGGGTTGTGAGCTACCCAATGTGGGTGCTGGTAACTAAACTAGGTCCTCTGGTCTAGTTTAAAAGCAGCATCTGTACTCCAGCCCATATCTGATAAAATACTTTTAATGTATTAAACAAGAAAAAGTCAAAAGTAGCAGCTATTGTTCTGATTTATTATTTTTGAAAATTATTTCTGTGTGTATAGTATATGTGTGTATACATGTTTGTGTCTGTAGAGGCCAGAGGTCAGTGTTGAGTGTCTTCCTCATTATCTATCCATCCATCCACCTGTCCGTCCGTCTGTCCACCCACCAGTCCACCCGCCTGCCCGTCCATCCATCCACCCATCTATCCATCCACCCATTTTCTGTAAAGTCTCTTACTGAATCTGGATCTCATTTATTCATCCATCCACCCACTTTCTGGAGAGTCTCTTACTGAACCTGGATCCAACTGGCTGGCCAGCAAGTCCCAGGGATCCTCTTGCCTTTGCCTCTTCAGTACTGGGACTACTCAGCCACTGTACCCAGCTTTTTACGTTGGTGCTGGTTATCCAATGTCAAGTCCTCATTTCCTTTCTCCTTCCCCTTTCCTCTCATATCCCACCCCCATCTTTGATAGGGTCTTACCATGTAGTCCAGGATGTCCTTGAACTCATAAAGGTTAAGAGAGAGGCTATCTTTAAGTTTTTAATAACCAGAAGAAAAAAGTAACTGACCCACTATAAATTTTAACCCAAGAAGCGCTACCTACCTTCTCCTTCTTTCCTTTCTGCACCGGCAGCGCCATCCCCTGCATTGGAGGCCCCTCCTACAGCTAGCTCTGCCAAAGGGCCAGTCAGGTTATCTATGCTGCTGGCAGCAGAGAGGCAGGAGGGGGTGGATGCTGGTGAGATCAGAGAGGCACTAACCACAGTTGCTTGAGGTTTAAAACAGGTAGGCAAGGCCTCTGGGGGCATGGCATCTATCAGCAAAGCTCGGATATCATCAGCCTAAAATAGTAATTAAGGAAAACACAAAAACATCATAAATGTTAAGTCTTTCACTAAGCACCAAGCATTTTGTGATTTTTTTTTTTTTTTTGAAGGCTACCAGGCACGGAAATTGACACTTGCTTTTGGCTAGAGGCATCTAACGTTGAGTGGTGGCTGTGAACGAGAGCTGCAAGTTAGGCAACTGGCGTAGAAAACTAAAGGGGCTGATGACACATGAGATATCCCAGAAGTACAAAAAAAAAAAACAAAACAAAACAAAACAAAAAACCCAGGGCACATGTGGCTTCTGCTAAGATTTTCAGGAAGAACGCCAACTCTGCCAAATGAACTGCCAGGTGAGCACTGGAAGGCAGAGTCAGGCCTGACATCCTTGTGAATAACCCAGCTGTCACAAGGACTTACCGTCGCCAGATCTAAAGGTGTCTGACCTTCTTGGTTCTTCATGGTTGGGTCTGCACCATGTGCTAGGAGTAGGGCACACAACTGTGTCCTTCCTTTCTGGGCCGCTTCATGAAGCGGAGTAAAGGCCCACTTGTCCGTTGCATTTACACATGTGTTGTATTTTATCAGTAGTGCCGCTATGTCAACATGCTGGGAAAATCAAGAGGACACAGAGGCTTAAGAAGAAAACCACCAGGTAGAGTTCCATCAAGTATCCTTCTTTCTATTTAACAATTCCTTCCAGGCCTGTGTTCTCATCCTTAATAGAAATTTCTTCTTAAAACAAACACACACCCAGCCCCTCTACTGTGTTTTGGACTTTTCTTCCCACAACGATTCTCTTGCCCTTCTGTTTTTGTTTTCTGAGACTGGGTCTCATGTAGCTCAGGCTGGCTTAAAGCTAGTCATTCCGAAAGTAAAGATCAGGTAATTCCTAAGAAAGGCTTCCCACTGCCAATAATATGAAGGGGAGGACACAATGAAACCAGGGTTCTTCTGAGATCAGGCTACTCTGAAAACCCATTGGGAATTATGAGAACATTATAAAATTAATTTTCCAGTTTATGTGCAGACTTCTAACATGAAAGCTATGATTTTATCAAAATCACTTCAAACAAAATAAAACCCCAACTGTCTTCTTTCATTCAAATGATGTGTTGGAAAAGCACTTCTATTCAGTCAATCCAAAACATGGGATAATTTAAAGTCATTCCTCAAATCATATAAGATACTTAAATTGTGCTTTCTGTATTTTATTAAAAGAGTACTGCAATTTGGTAGACTAATTGGCATAGACTTCCAAAATTATATAGTCCAAAAGAAGTTATAGTTTGTATGTATGTGGGTGTATAAATGAGCTGTGTATTCAGTATGTATTGTTAAAACATTCTTTCTATTGAATCTACAGTGTGTGCTTAGTGAAACCAATTACACGCTTGCTAAATTGGCTGGCAAATGTCTAAAAGACCAATTAAGAAGGAGTATTACCCAATCAGAGTTGAATTACAACTCTTAGGCTTCTCAGTTCTTTTTAGGTAGCTATACCACTACGACAAATAATAATAAAAATGAGGGTTAAATGCACAAAGAAGCTGCAGCTTAGCTCTGGTCTCCCGTGACAGCAGAGGACTGAGTGAGGAGCTTAGACGAGGGGCTGACTCTGCTGCAGTGTCTAGTTTGAGGGGTTTTAGCATTGAGCTGCATCACAAAATGCTGCGAGTGACAAATGGCATAAAGACAGGGGACTAAATATTAAAAAGATGGGAAATAGGAGAGAAATATGGGCTATAGCTAAAGCCATTAATTGTATGTAGTTTTTACAACAACGATGGCATGCAACCTTCAAGTATCATCCCTTTGAGGGAAAACACTGCAAAATGAGAAAGAGAACAAACCAGCCAAATGACTTACTCTTATAAAATCACAGGCTTTGGGTAAGGAAAAAATGCCAACACTTTTATATTTATTAATAGTACAGAAACTAACTGCCCTTTGTATGTACAGATATAATATAAAGGATATTAAGCAGAATAAGGCCCATTATCATAAAAAATTCTCATGAAACTTGTAATTTTTTTTAAGCTTCTTAAACATGTGTTTGTCTCTCTGTTTGAAAAAACTGAGGTGGCTTTTTAAAAAAATGCAGATCCAAAGGGCAGCCCGAGCTCAGACCTGGCATTTGAAAACACAAGTGTCACAACAGAGACAGTAGGCAATGCTCTTCAGTTTTCTCTTTTGCAGACAGAAAAGGAGAGCAGGACTGCAGGCACTTACAAAGTAGGTTTGTAGAAAATGAACAGTGGGGGTCACTACATCACCCAAGAACCTGGTATACAGGAACTGCTAGATAACTGGGGATTTATGTCCAAGATGGAGATGCGCAAAAACAGACAGGCACGGGGGCATTCTTCATGTCTGACTTATTTCTACTGCGATGCATCAGGCCTGAGCACCTTGGTTACCGCTAGTTCTGACAAATGGCATCAAGGCACTGAAGCACCTCCTCTTCCCTGTGAACACAGTTACAGTGCCTGGAAAGATGGCTTCACACTTTCACTTGGGAGGTTACTCCCTCAGGAGAATGCTATTAAACTATGTGTGAATCGCTTAACTACTTGGCTAGACACTTTTAAGATTCTAGAGATAAGTGTAAGCAACTACAATAATTTCTAAAATCTGTCCGAGGTAGAGGTGAGATTTATACATGACCCATTACACACCAATTACTGTGTTAGATAATGTTAGATACTGTGCTAGAGACAGAATGCTTTCAAAAGTGAGGGTATTCTTCAAAAAGGAATTACAAGGGAAAGCGTGACAAAACTTACATAGATGGTTAAAATGCATTCAGCTATGCTGCTGGTTAGATATCTATTCTTTAACATGTAATGCATATTTAGCAAAGAATTAAATGCCAGGGAAGGTTTCTAAATGTTCACTATATCATGCTCACCCCATAAGATGCTGCATTGTGAAGTGGAATTAAACCTCCTTTGTCCTGGGCATTAACATCAGCTCCATGCTCTAGAAGGTACTCAGCTACTTCCAGGTTATTGTAGCCTGCTGTTAAGAGTAAGAAAGGACATGTCAGGTCAAGAGAAACGAATACAATTCTCACATATGTATAAATAAAGAACAGAAAATTTAAGATTTTAATTTTTTCCTCAAATGCTAATACTGTCTTCACATAACTGAGTCTTTACTAAAGTGTACAATACATGCCAATGTCTTTCACAGGCATTGCAGGCACCAAGCATGAGTTTGGAGGTCTTAGAACAAAGACAATCTACAGGTGTTGATTCTCAGTTGTCCACATGAGTTCCGGGAATTGAACTCAGGTTGAGAAGCCTGGTGGCAAGCACCTTTGCAAGCCAAGTGGTTAAGCACCTGGCGCATATTTAGCAGTGTTTAACTGGATATTAAAAAGGACCATGGGATGACACACAGTAATGCTTACCTGCCAGGTGCAGAGGAGTTGAGTTTCTGCCCTGGGTGTCTCTGCAGTTGATATTCTCTGGGGTGCAAAGCTTCTGCACTCTGGCCAGACAGCCCTTCTTGGCGGCATCCAACAGTGCGGCGTCCCCCCTCAGTAGGTCCTGAATATCTGTGTCTCCTTCTTTGACCAGATCTAGGGGTGTATTTCCATCTCTATTTTTCTTAGTTGGATCTGCTCCATGCTATAAGACAAAACCGAGGGGTGACTGTGTGTTTGCACGTGGGCCGGTACCATCAACATCATTGAATTTGCTACCTATACCCTGGCTTCTCAGAAAAAAAAATCTATTCTACATGCACTCTGAAAACAGGAATCTAAATTCTGCTTTATTTTGTAACTACTTAGAAAAGTGACCCAAATCTTGCTAACTATTAACTAAAGTCTCAGGGTCCAGGGTGACAGTGAAGCTGGGAGGGTAGTGGGCACCTTCTGTTCTTTTGTGACAAGCTTTCCAAGAGACTTGAAGTTACCTCTGAAATCTCTTTTACTTTTTATAATTGTATAGATGTTAATTTTGGCCAGACTTAATTGTAACATGCCCCTTTATCACAAACAAAGAGCTTTAGTGATAAAACTAGGGCCTTACACTTGGTAGGCAAGCAATCCACCACTGAATTATAGCCCTAAATCAAATTGCATAAAGATATTTAGGCAGCACCATTAAAAAGAAAAAAGAAATACAAGTTAAAAAAAAAAAAAACTACTGAACTCTAAATGGTATTGGTTAAAAAAAGTATCATGGTTTTAAAAATGTATTTCATGATGTATTTACACCCGAGGGCCAAGAATTTCTACTATAGCCCTGACACAGACAGCTGTTGACTCACTGTGGAAATCACAGGTGTGGTGGCACACACCTTTAATCCCAGAATTTGTGGGGCAGAGGCGGGCAGGTCTCTGTAAATTCCAGGCCAGTCAAGGCTACAGAGTAAGACTTTGTTTTAAACAAATAAACCCTAATATTCAAGTAGACAATGAATTAATAATGAACTAAAAGTAATTTGCTTTTTAAAACTAATTAGTGGTAATATTTTCCATATATATTTATGGTATTAACTGTATCAAATAAAAGCATAAAATGTGCTTACATGTAACAGGAATAATTTTTCTCTGGTTAAGATGGGAAACCACACAGTTGTCTTCCATGACAAACAAGTGTATGTGATATTTAGTAAGGGTGAGTTATCATTAGCTTTGAGGGTAGCAATAGTAACTGTATCGCAAACATCAACATGAGTGAAGAGGTTTCTAGGCCATTTTTTCTAATATTGGTGCTATATTAGATAAGCCATGCAAATTAAATCAGCTCTCCCCAAAACCTTCTTTATTAACATGACCTCCATTGAATCTGCTCAGGAAGGCCTGTCAGACACTGTGTAAGCATCACGGCGTCACCTGGAGACGGACTGTCTCCCCAGCGCTGTTTTCAATGGGTCCCAATACTCTTAATTTCAAGCAATAACTAAAGCCAGGCAGCTCTTCATATCTACATACTTTTAGAAGGAGCTTGCAGATTTCATATTTTCCCTTGGCTGCCGCTTCATGGAGAGGGGTAAATTTCCACAGGTCTGCCACATTCACAGAAGCTCCATGCCTCACCAAGAGCTCAGCTACCTCATAGTGTCCATAGGAGCAGGCATTGTGAAGAGGAACCAAGCCACTAAACAAAAGAAAATTAGAGTTATAAAACAGATCAGATCTTTCAGCTAAAATAACATAATAAAATGCTCTTTTGCTGGATGTGGCGGTACATGTCTATAATCTTAGTACTCAGGAGGCAAAGGCAGGAGTTCGAGGGTATCCTCAGCTACAGACGGGTTTTCAACCCAGTACAGGCTAAATGAGACTCTGCCTCAACTCCTCGTTTTTCTACGGGATCACGTACACTGAACATCTGCTCAAAAAGAAATACTTCCTCTTCGGTCTCTTAGATATGGGCTCCCATTTCTAGGCAGGACTAACAATTTTTATTTACCGGGCAGTAGGTATGTTACCATGGCACATGTGGAGGTCAGAGGACAACTCTGAGTCAGTTCTCTCCCATCCCCTTTATGCTAGGGTTTGAACTCAGGTCAACAGGCTTGCACAGTGGTGTCTTTACCTGCTAAGCCATCTCACCAACTCAAACATTAATAATTAAAAAATTCCAATATAAAATCTTATATTACAGCAATCATTAATCTTGAAATACATGTAGATATACACACTCACAAAATAAAATGTAATCACAATACAGTTTTTTGAGTAGTGCTGGGATTAAAACCCAGGATTTCATGCATGCTAGGCTACTCAATCACTGAGCTACACACCTAGCCTTTTCTATTTTAAGATAGATATTCTTGAACTCATTCTACAAAGCAAGCAGGCACTGATTTCAAATCCTACCGCCTCAGTCTCCCAAGCAGCTGGGACACTGGGCCTGTTTAACATAATCCTTTCAATTCTTACTTTCATCCTAGCAATGCAAAGCTCTGCACCCTACAGAGTAGAAGCACAAATACTAACCAACCTGTTTTTATCATCTCTCAGATTTTCTTTGACTTTGATTTTACTAATGAAAATTCTTAGCATACTTATATGATGCATAATATGCAATAATGTAATATGCAATACATAAAATATACAGGACATCTATTTATTCAGTTGACAAGTTTCACCATTTGTTTTAGTTATTTTTTAACTCACAACGTTTCAGTAGTGGTTTCTCTGCACAATTTAAAATGTTGACATACCAAGCAATCAAAACTCAAATTTGATCCCAGTGGTGGTTCACGCCTTAATCCCAGCACTTAGGAGGCACAGGCAGAAGATCTCTGTGAGTTTGTGCTCATCCTGGTCTACACATAACAATTTTCAGGGGGCCAGACTACAGAGAGAAACCTTCATCTCAAACAAACCAAACTCTAACCCTTTTCCCCATAAGAAGAGAATTCACCAAGGGAAATAAAGGCTCTCTGTTATAAATTCTACTCAGGTAAGAGAACCTAGCACCCTTGTTTCCTAAGGAAACTTGCAGATGACCACGTTTTCACAGAAACCAGGTGACATTCTCAAAGGTAGCTGAAAAAGACAGACTTTCAAATCAGTGCACTGAAGGATCAGCTTTAGCTGATGTAGGACACAGTAAAAACAAGATACCAGTGCCGTTCTAGCTAGAAACCAGTGTCCTCTGGAATGATGGCTTTACTGGAATATGCTGGCACTACAGTGAGTCACAGGAGCACACGGCTGCTCTCCAATGGACTAGAGTTTGGAAACAACTAGTGATGATGCTCAGATCATCATGTCTGGTGCACTACTTTACAAAGACAAACACATAATGGTTGCCTGAACCCCAAGTCATGCAAAGCAAGTGCATAGAACATGCCTGGTTTATCTGAGCAGGTGCAAAATTAACTTAGACTATGGAAAATCTTCTGGCTAAAATACTCTCCTTATATTTCTAAGCAGCTGCTTGAAAAGTTTTACCTGGTTTGTCAAATAATTCATCTAATATCAAAATACAATTTAAACTGGTAGAAACAGAAGTATATTTCTATTAACATTGGTGATTCTGGCATGGACTGAATTCTTTTCGGAAGAAATCATCTATTTTTAATAGCAAAAAATATGAGATGAATGTAAATAACAAATTACATGAAAACATTCACAAATGAAATAAAATCCTACACACAGGCATGCAAGGGATGCACCAAATCAGAAGGCATTCCATGCATATCTCCTACTGGGTGAGACCAGGTGAAGATCAAAGCAGACTACCGAACAGCACCCTCGCCTATCTACTGCACAGTGCAAAGTCAGAGGTGCTAAGGGGGCACAACCCAAGTGATTCGCAATTGGTGTACACAACCAAAGATAAAGCTGGAGAATTACCAGCAAACTGCTTACTTTGCATCTTTAGGAGGTGGGATGAATGATCCTTGTCTTTCTATACTGTATGTTTGTTTAAATCATGATTTAAGTGAAACATGTATATTGTTTAAGTGGGGAAAGCACCTACAACACCAAAACAATGTTTCAAAAAAGAGTATCTGTCATTTGTAAATTTTCTTGTTCTAAAGAAAGCAGTTATGTTCTGTAGGTAAAAAAATATGTAATTTTATGCTAAAAATAAATAAATAGATTAAGTATGAGGAAAATGAAGCCCAAAGACCTGGATTTGAACACATACCCTTTGTCTTTGGCATGGACATCAGCTCCATGGTGTAGAAGGTACTCCACAACAGACACGCGGTTATAGCCTGCAGCAAAGTGTAGGGGTGTAGAATGCCGGCCCTCCAGATCTCTGCAATTCACATTCTGTGGGCTGCAGAGTTGCTTTTGTGGTGTACACAGACACAGAGACAGAAACAACACCATTAACAATCATTCACAGATTTTTCTCTAAAATTGTGTAGCATTTAGATCACTATTGTTATACAGCAAATATTCTTGGGATGAGGTAATTAAAATGTTAAAAATCAGCACCATAGCCAGACATGGTGAAGCAAACCTAAAATCCCAGAGCTAGGGAGGGTGAGGTGGGAGGATATTTAATTTGGGGGCCAGTGTGGGTTACACAGTGAGTTTGAGGACAGTCTGGGCCACATACTGTTTCAAAATGCTCCAAAGGAGAATCCCCACTCCGTTTGTCAGTACAGTGACCACAGACACTCTCAGTATATATAGAGGGGAAGTTAGTCTTTGTCAGCATGCCCTAGACCAATCCAGCAGAAACCCCCAAGGGCAGCACATGGAGCCTCCCGCCTCTTCTGTGTCAATCTCATCACACATGAAGTTTTACGGTACACGTAGCTGTTCTTTGCCCATATCAACTTGACCACAGGAACTAAAGAAACTAAAGAGAGTCTCCTTGAATGTGGGTCAAGAGAAACTTTCTTTTTAGAACCTACAAGCTCTTGATTCTATTCTTTTCTGGTTGAATGCCAAAGAAACTGTATATCCTGTTTTTCAAATTTTAACACACTTTATACAGTGAACAACCTTTTCCTTCCCTTCTCCCTCTAATCCACTCTCTCTTCCCTTCCCCCCAGGAGGTGGTGGTGGGGAGAGAGGAAGTAGAGTATTACTCGCATAGTGCAGGCTATCCCAGAACTCACAGCAATGCTCATGCCTCAGCTTTCCAAGGAGATGAAAGGCATGAGCTACCACACCCAGTTAGCTTCTAATAATTCCTCAGTCTTTTCAGAAAGAAATACACCAGACTGAATTTTCAATCTGTATGTATTCTTTGGACATTTACATTCCACTATTAAAATTAAATTTTCCTTTATTGTGAATGTATCGCTTAGAAACTTGAAAGCACATATTGCTGACCTGCATACAAACAGATAACTTTAAGATTTGTATTCCAGGCCAGCAAAATGGCTCATGGGGTAAAGGCACTTGTCACCAAACCAGACAGCTTGAATTCAATTCCCAGGTTCCCCATGGTGGAAAAAGAAAACTAACTCTAAAAAGTTGTCCCTTCCACACATGTACACAGAAATTCTAATTTTTATTACATCTGATGTAATAAAATTGTATGCATGCATATCTTATTTTTTTATGGTTTAGGTGCTATAAGGCACAAAGTGGGAAAATCTTAGTAGCAGAGAACGCTCCTGTCTAGATATACCGTCAATTGTTTTTAATTTTTTTTAAAGTTTGTTTTGAGTAGTAAATGCATACAAATGAACTGGGTAGCAAGATTCCAACAGTAAAAGTAAAGGCACTATTTACCTTCACAGTTTCTAAGTCCCCAGCTTTTGATGCCTCCAGGAGTCGATAGTCCACATCAGAAGTGCGGATAGGAGTACTCTCTGTATCCAAGAAAGGAAAGATTAGGTTGGTTTTTGGGTTACTATAGAAAGTTATGGAAGGAGATTGTTTAGTGAGGGAAGAGAGATTAAGGTTAGCTATATCTGTGATGGTTACTTCCCCAACTTACTCAAATAAGCACCTTTTACTTCAATTTACACCTTACTGACATCCAGTTTAAATAATTCTAGCACAGGGGACAGTTTGATGCTTCACTATTCCAATCATCAAATGTTCTGGCTAAAGACTGTTTCAAAGGGGAGTGAGCAAAGCTGGAGCAGGAGATCAAAAACATCTCCAGACTTTCCAATGCCTGGATAACTGGGAGATATGATAACAATGCTAAACAGAACATATTGAGTTTGATTTTTACATTTAGATACAAGTCAGATATTTTGATTTATCAAATATAAATATAACAAAAATTTATTCAACACTGGTCTTTAAAGAATTCAATATGCTCATGTTAAATGTGGTTTTCAGAATGTACATACATCAATACAAAAGGAGTGTGTGGCAGGAAATCTGACCACAGGCCTGGGCTCTATGTGAACTTTGGAGGATACTTCAGATTTCTGATATTTTTATTTATTATTAGTGTCCAGGATACATGTGCCATAACACATATGGAAACTAGAGATGAGGAGTCAGGCTTGCTCAGCAAGCACCTGTGAGCACTGAGCCATCTAGCCAGCATATCACCTTAGTTTTTGCATTTCAAGTGTGAGAGGTGGTTGTCCTCAAAGTTCCTTCCAGTTTAAGATTACATTATGTCATGATCAGAGCTACTGAGCTCACAGGCCAAGTGGGAGGATCAAGTGATGCTACAGAAGGCTTCAGATTTTAGAAGAAACACTTTAGTTTTTCTACAGTGCTTTGTTCGGGAGAGTGACTTTTATAGATAAGTTAAAGAATTCTTCCATAGAAGACAAACTATTTGATCATATTAATAACACTTAGCAGATAAAATACTAAGATTAAAGCAGATAAAATACCAAGACTAAAGAGGAAAAAAAGAATATTTCAGACAATGAAGTACATTTTAAAATTATTTTTCCTTAAAGAATGTGTTATATTGCACTAGTTAATCTGTGGAGTTGCTAAGGACTAGAACCAGATCCTTGATCCTATTTATATTTCCCTTTTATAAACACAACTCAAAAAATATTTGCCAAGTTGATTTTGGTCAACTTCATATTAGACTCATTGTGTCAAACCTAATTCTTTTGGCTACCTGTATTCGCCTCCTTTATGGTCCCCCGTCTCCATCCTCACTGTGCATGTGTGCTACACTTACAGGTCCTGCAACACTCGACTTAATCTCTATGAGAGTGATTCCAGCAACAGAAAACTCAGCAAAGCATCCTTTGTGTCCTTAGGTTACTCATTGCAGCATGCTGATGGGGAATGACTAGGAAAGAGTCATTTTCTAGTCAAGCAAAATATCTTGTGCACCAGCTAGAATGATTCTAAGAACTATGGAAAGGTCAAAGAGTAAACGTTAAACATGCTGACTTACAATGACAGCAGCTGGGCAGCTCTGCATCTGCACAAATCTGAAAAACTAAGTTTAGAATAGACTTGTTTCGGGGCTTGAAAGGCAAATCCCAGCTCCTGAAGAAGTAGGTGAGGCATGAATATTATAGATTGAGGCCTGTCTAGGTTACAGAGTAAGTTCAAGACCAGCATTGGCAGCTTAGACTGTGTCTCGAGGTTAAAAAGTGAAAAGAGATCTGGGAATGTAGAAATATTAGTATAAAAAAACCCTCAAACAAAACACAAAGAAAACCCAACGTTTCTCCATGGTTTTAAAAGGCCCTACTTTAGACAGTTCTATTATTTGTATTATCTTTCTAAATCAATAATGAATATGGCAAACTGAGTCCTACCATTTCCTAAGTTTATTATTTAATTAACTATATGTATCACAAATCAATTTTAGAGTAGAATTATAATAGTAACTGAAACTTATTTATGATTCCATATTCAATTTCATTTTCCCCAGAAATCATATATTTGAAATGCATTTGCTTTGAAGGCATTTTAAAGGCATTATATGGATCCAATTTGCTGGATTTATTTGATGTTTCATCCCCATTTTGTTAACCATTGTTAACATTTATGTACAATATTGTGAGGAATTGATGCAGTAACTATATGTTTGTTTATTTATAGTTATAACTCACAGAAAGAAAAATTCAGTAGTGACTGATTCCCAGTAAAAAGCACAAGATAATATTTCATAAAAATCCTAATTTATAAGATGATTACAAGTTCTTAAAAGATGTATTTCCTTGTGGGGGAGTAATTATCTTTCTGCAGCAGAGAGCCTGCTGCTCTGTATAAGGCAGGCGTTTAATATTCAAGATTAAACTCCCGTCCATATTCTAGTGGTGAAGACTGGTGGAAGGGTCAATGAGTGAGGAAGACAAGTAACTATATTGAATTGTTAGCGTCTAGTTCCTAAGTTTTCAGTAGGCTGTTACTTCTAATTCTGGGAGTTAGGAAGTCAGTGCCTGCTTTCCCGTCAGTTTTATGCACAATCTCTGTCAGCAAATCTACAGACTGAAGCAGAGTAAACTGCAGAGGGAGGAAAAGAAAGGCTGTAAAATTACTTCTTGAGGTTGCTCCCCACATGCAGCATTCACACGCCTATCACCACCACCATGTACTTGAGATTTTGTGCTCCTCTACTGGGCTGCAATTCTTAGGAGCCCTTGAAAACATCTGTGGGTCAGTTCTGGTCTTCGAGCTGTGTCCTGTCCAAGCTGTTAGGCAATAACTGGAAGACTGTCTGCAGCTTACTAGCATTTTCCTCCTCATAGTAGGATCTTTCATTATAGATGCTTAGGAAGTTTTAATGTAGACTTTTAAGTATAGTTAGATCATGTAACATGTATTGATATGAATTTTATTTCTGGATAGAAGGTACCACAAGGTACCTGCTATACAGGGGGCCCAGGGCCTACAGAGCTTGAGTGTACTGCTTATAGGCAGCAGAGGGGCCAGGCTTTTGACCACCAGTCTACAGCTGTCTCTATGTTTCTCTTTGTCTACAGTAGATGGAGCCCAGACAAAGGCCAGTGAGTGAGAAAGAAGAATAACTCTACTGAATTCATTTGGATCTGGTTCCTGAGTTTTCAGTAGGCTGCTACTGTCTAATTTTGAGAGTCAGGACGGGGAGATGTGAGAAGCAAGCACTCAGGTCAGGTTCCCAGACTGGGGGAGAGGAAATGGGAAGTGGAACTCACCACTCAGAATCTGCTGCACTGCTTCATTCCCCATCTGTGCTGCTGTAAAGCCTTGCAGGGAGATGATGGAAGGGTCAGAGCCGTAACTTAGCAGGAGGCGGCAGGTCTGCAGATGGCCTGCTAAGGCAGCTCTATGCAAAGCAGTCTGTCCAAGACTGTCCAGTGCATTCATCTGAAAGAGCATTGGTGGCCATGTGAAATCAGGTATTCTTTCACACTATAGCAAATCCAACCTTGCAAGAAAAGCCAACTTTGAAACTTTTTAGTAAAATGGCATTAACTTTTGTTTACCAGTGCTACAGAAATAGCTTCATCTTAGTGGCCTGAGTGTCTAGGGAAAAAATAAAATCACATCCCCCCCTTGACTTCCCTGAAAGCTTCCTGCCACACTCCACTCAGAAGAAAGAATGGGAGGTCTTGGAGGGCAGGGACTCTCATCTGGCATTCACTGCTAGCCACACTGTGGACACCCAACAAATGTCTCAGAATGAACAGTCTGCTCACATGCAGAGTATCAAGATAACACAATATATATGCAAAGAACTAGTAATGTAGTTCATTACATTTAGGAATGCCTTTTATTCTGGTTGGGGATCCCTAATTAGAAGTGTTTTCCAATTTCAAAATCTTTTGTGTTTGAGGGTACCTGTACATAAATTACGAGATATTTTGGAAACAGGAACCACATCTAAACACAAGCTTAATTTGTTTCATATGTACTTTGTACAGATAAGTTGAAGGCAACTTCATTTTTGTGTGCCTGTGTTGTTATTGTAGTCTATTACATGAGGTCAAGTATGACATTTTCCATTGTATAGCACAGATAATTCAAAACTTTTGATTTTAGAGCATTTTAGATTTCCTATTTTCAGGGCACTGATGCTCATCCTGCAACAGATACCTTAATTATATATACATTTGACTGGAAATTGCCTCGAGGATTCAATGCTCCATTTTCAAACCTTGAAGAGTGTATATGAGAAACAGTAACTTAATTATGTTAAATAAATGTTCAGCTTTTGGGTTATGCTCATGATTTGGTCAAATTTAACTAGTCTAATAGTTTAGAATGTTCCAGCAAACGCCTGTTACTCCAGTCAGATAAACTGTACAACTGCTTTCAGAAACCCCTTCTCCATGTCCTCCCTCATCTTGAGGCCTCAGCGACTCAACCCTTTCTGGATACCAATGCTGACTCAGCACTTACAAATTACACCATTTGGGATCACTTTTTCGACTTCAGTTAATGCTGTTGAAAATATTGACTGTCTTCTTGAATGATCTTAGTAAGGGAATAACAGTAAAATCTCAGATTTATGCTAGTTGTTCAAAACGTTTTTACACCTCCCACAGCAGTAAGGTTAGGGTTTAAGAGACTCTGTTTCCAGTTCTTTATCATTACCGGTAAAGCTGTGGCACTTGTTCAGACAAAGGTTCACTTAAACTCTTAAATGGTCTTCAGAAAACTCACTAGCAAATGATATCATAATTTAATTCTATCACATTTTCCAGCAGGAAAAACCGACCTTGTACATAAGAACAGTGAAACACTGTTATATTTACTTCTTAATGGAAAACACAGATGCCAAACTAGAGTTTTTGTATGAATGGCACTTCATTATGGAAGAATACACCCAGAACTGCAAACATCCTAATTATTCACACTTTTCTGGAAATTAGATGAGACATACACAATTATACAGCTGTAAAGATGAATGGAAACAATGAATTTCAATTTAGCTTGTTAAATCATGTAAATATGGTTGGAGAGTTATTCTTGTGAAATACAGATCTTACCAAGTTAAGATCTCAAATTAATGTCTCTAGTCCTTCAAATAAAGCTGAATACTCAGGAAACAAATGTTTTGGGCAAGAGAGATCCCATGGTTTTCTGAAAATCTAGGATTTCACCTGTACCACTGAAGCAGATCAACAGAACACAAAGAACACACTGTACCTTCTGTAAAAAACAGTGGAACGGAGTGATATGGAAAACAGCTCATTCACAGTTCCACTGCTCACTTACTCTGGGGAACTTCATGTTTTAAGGAATAAAAATTTATGTGTCAATGGTTCTCAGAATAATTTGTAAGGGAATTTTTAAGATTTAGTTTAAAAAGTTTCATTTGATAAGGACTTATGGATAACACTGAAAACTGACAAGCTGGTCATATATTGAAATTTTATGTTCTACTTTCTATCCACATGAGATATTCACTTATTCCTTTAAGTGAATCTTGTTCTTCTGATACCTTAGAAATTATCGGTTGGAGACCAAGTCCTAAGTCTTGACTTTCTTGACAAATATTTAACATTCAATGCTAAGATTATTTTTATGTCTATTAAGGTGTAGAATTGCATTCAAGAAGGAAAATGCTTCATTTAATGTTACATACTCAACTTATTAATAACAATAGTTAAAACTTTCTTAAGCCACATATTTAGAGGCTGTGATGGTCAATTTTGATTGTGAACGTGACTGGACTAAGGAAGTGACTAAGTAGTAATTAGTAAAGGAAACTGTGTGTGTGTCTATCGGTGAATGCTTTTCTACAGATGACTAGATTCTAAGGGTTTCAGTTTAAATGAACGTGTTAATCCAGTGAAAGATTCCAAATCTGGGGGCTACTAAAAGATGGGACTGCAGAGCGTCCTGGTCTGACTGGGGGGCAGGTCACTAGGGCTGTGTCCTCTGTCTTCTATCCTGCTCCGCTCTGCTCTCTGTGTGACATGATGTGGCTCTCCTGCCACGATGGGCTGAACCTCTGAACCACGAGTGAAGCCCACTCTAACTCCCTTACGGTTTCTGTCAGGTGCTAGATCGTAGGATCACGCTCAGAAAGTGCTACTGGAATCAGATGGAAACCATGGGCCATTTAAAAATCAATGGGAATCACAGAAAGATATACTAAGCAAGGAAAACATGGCCCAGCAGCAGCCAAGACAATTTTTACTAATACATGAAAGACTGAATGCACCAACCCTTTGTGTGTGGGATTAACATCCTGCCTTGGGGTCCTGGAATGGGTAACAGGGAGTTGACATAGATTCTTCCTTCTTTCTCACTAATTCCCCTCCCCCCCTGCTAGTTTGCGTGGAGCAAAGGCATCTGTCACTGCAGCTAGCATGATAAGGCATTTGAGATCTATTGACAACAACTTGTGTTGTCATTGTCCTTAAAAGAACTAATAACAACTTACTTGCTGCAGTGGAAGACCAGAAAGGATACACTTCTCTAGAAGTCATTCTGCATCACTGGCAGAATGTGCTACAGCAAGCCAACAAGGTAGTTTTTTTTTTTTTTTAAGATTTATTTATATTTATTATGTATACAGTGTTCTGTCTGCATCTACATCTGCAGGTCAGAAGACGGCACCAGATCACAGACAGTTGTGAGCCATCATGTGGTTGCTGGGAACTGAACTCAGGACCTCTGGAAGAACAGCCAGTGGTCTTAACCGCTGAGCCATCTCTCCAGCCCCTGGCAGAATGTTTTCAATCAGAGAAGTCTACTGCTGAACTAAGATGCTGATAATGAAAATGCATTATACACATGAATGGCTAAGTTAGGACTGAAAACCTTAGACCTACACAATGTCAATGAGACAGACTTTAAAATAATGTTATTTTCCATATGCTTTTCTGAAATAAAATACCTTATTGATGACAACAAATATATAATATCTTAAAAAATTAAGAACATTATTCATAGCTTGTATGAGTATTATAAATGTCATAAAATGCTTACAAACTCAAGACCAGTACAAAAATAATGTTTACAAGTATAAGAGAAAGCCCACTTAGATTATTGATATTTCTGCTTGACATAACATATTTATATAACAATGCCACAGTTGTAGCTACAAAATAGGTAATAAATCTGTGTAACTCTTCTTTTTGATTCTAACTCATCTTGATTTTAATTAAAAAAACACCAAATGTCCTTTTAAAGCAAAATTTTGTATCATATGTACTGTGAATGAAAACACTCAATACACAATCTTATTTGTAAAAGTATACTCAAGTAGTGCAATACTAAAACACCTAAACAGATCTGAGGCTGATGTAATGCAAGGGGAAAAGCAAAAGGCAGGAAGATTAATTAAAATGGAAAGAAGCCTTTCCTTACTATGTTGTAAAATATCTCTTAGCTCTGGTAAGAATATTTTAATTGTTTTTAAAGACTATTTTTAATTGCATGTACGTTATGTGTCTCTGTGTGGGAATGTGCACATGTGTAAGGTACCAAGGAGGTCAGAAGGTCAAGCTACCAAGATACCTAGAGCTGAATTATAGGCAGCTGCAAGTTGCTCAACATGGGGCTAAGGATGGAACTCAGATCCTCTACAAAAGATGAGCCATGTCTCCAGCATCCAAATCCTTTCATTTTACAAAGAATTATGATGTAAGGATTGAGAGTCTGGTCACTGCTTCGTTGTGATACTTGGTTTCATCTGCTATTATTAGTGGAAGAGATTTCACACATATGTGGAGCCCACCTAACATATTATTAACTATGTTTACTAAATGGTATTGTTTTTACTTGTAATGCTATTATTAATTACACTAAAGTTTTCATTGAAAAAATATGACAGTCAAATTTCATCTTTCCTTATGCTCTTGCAAAACCACCTAAACACAAAGCAGGAATCATTTATAAATACGTTAGAAGATTGTGTTTTAATATTTTTTAATTAAAAAGTTATGATAGGTGGATATGCTGGTTAGTTTTTTTAGGGGTGGGTCAAGTTAAAAGTTAGAGTCGTCTGGGAAGAAAGACCTTCAGTTAAGACTGGCCTGTGGGCAAGTCTGTGGGGCATTTTCCTGACTAATAATGTTTTTTAGGAGGGCCCAGGCCATTGTGCATGGTACCACCTGGGGCAAGTAGTTCTGAGCTGTAAAAAAGTGTAAGCTGAGCAAGGCATGGAGAGCAAGTCAGTATGCAGCATTCCTCATGACATCAGCTCTAGTTCCTGCATTTCAAGTTCCTGCATTACTCCTACACATACAACAAAAATAAACCTAAAAAAGAAAGTTGACTGTCGCATTATATTAATTCTAGTATTAACTTAAAAATGGTATATGTTGCGGAGAACATAGCTGAGTGGTAGAACACTTATCTAGAATGTGAGACTATAGGTTCAATCTCTAGCACTACAAAAAAAAAATCAATTCAACCCCACCCAAATAATGTAATTTCCATGTTTTAAAAAAGTGTCTACAGAGGATGCTGGATCCTCTGTAGCTTGAGTTATGGGTGGCTGTGAACAGCCTGATGGAGATGCTGGGAACTGAACTAGGGTATTTTTCATGGTTTTGATATGAAGTGCCCCCCATTCAGGCTCATGTCAGGGGTGTGGTTCCCAGACAACAGCACTATTCTGAAAGGTTTGAGAAGATGGGACGTGGCTGGATGACATGGATACTGGGGATGGATTGTTTAAGGTATCTTACTCCTGGTCCTGTCCTATCTTGCTTTCTGCCTTCTACAAGGTGACCACCATGCCTCTGTCATATGCTTCCACCATCATGGCTTTCTGTCCAAGTGCACAGGGCCAAGGGACCACTAGAACTAACCCTTCTAAGATCATGAGCAAAATCATTTTTGAGTTGTTTCTGCCAGGTGTCTAATCACGGGGATGAGGAAAAGAACTAATACAAATGGAAAGCCTGAATGTATTTCAAAATACAGCGGTCAAGCCAGCTGCCTATTGCTTTCTAGACCAGGAAGAAAGGACAAAGAAATAATTTGTTTTTCAGAAAAAAAAAAAAAATTAAATCAACTTCATTGAACAACCTGTGACTTTAAAGACAAAACCCAGAAACTAACTGTTCCTTCTGAAGAGGAGGAATTTCTGGGGATCAAGTATCGAGAGCAGAATAGCTGGCTGCCTCAAGCTGAGCTGGGCGTACCTTTGCTCCATGCTTATGCAGAACTTCCATGACGTCATTATGAGCTCTTTCAGCTGCGACATGCAAAGGGGTCATGAAACTATGAAAAGGAGAAAAAGGAAAGAGAATTTTGTAACTTCTTCTGTAACAACAATCAGTAGCTAATGGTTGCTGACAGTGGTATAGCCACTGCTAAGTTGCCTATGCTCATTCAAGCAACCCTACTTAAACTTAGCCAGAAAAAAACAAAACCCAAACAAACAGGACAAAAATGAGACATGAATCTAGGAAGGGGACTTGTTGGGTAGAAGGGGTTCTGAGTGGGAAGGTGTGGAGTGGGCAATGGTGGGGCTGAAAAGGACCAAATTACATTACACACATGTATGAAATCATCCAATGAAAGAAAAGGAAAACGTTGGTCTGCTCTTTTGTGACTATACTTACTCCTTGTTCTTTTCGTTGACATTGGCTCCTTTCCTAAGTAGCAGTTCTGCCACTTGCTTTCTTTTGGGATGCAAGGAGGCCACAGCACAGTGCTGTAACACAAACAAAATTTAGTTTAAGAAGAGCAAACTTCTATTTAAACATGAACTCCTGAATGAAATTGCAGCTGGGAGCTATTTGCAACATTGTAATCTCAAAATGCATCATGACATAATGATGCATTTTACTCTATAGAGATGGTCAATATTCCCTTTAAACACATTGCGAGCGCAAACCAGGTAAAATTATATTCTCAATTAAGCATTAAAGATATTTCATTTCTTTTTCTTCAGACAATATTGCTAAGCATATATTGTATTGAAGGCGTTAGAACAACACTTTTTCAGAGCTGTGGAAATCTATACAAATGACTCGAGTCTTCCCTGGTCTATCAGCCACAAAAGTCAGTGTTTCTTCATTACTCCAATGGGAGGATAAGCTGATCTGCTCAGTCATTGGTGAAAACATGTGACCTTAAAGCAGTTTAAAGGAAGCAATACTCTCAGAAACTTCACATTTTATCCTCGTAATTATATAACCTTTTTATTTTGCTCCATTTTACATTGATGATTGTATTAACATTTTAAAAACTAAAACCACTCACAACTGAGTAGACTGACTACCCTAGAACAGCAGGGCAAGTCCCTTATGGTGCTGGGGATTATACTCTGTGGCTCTTAGTGTCCTGGCCTAGCATCTGTAGACTGAAGTTATCTGAACTGGGTGTGATGGTTTTCAACTGAAGTTGGCCCGTTTCAGTTTGGCTAATCTTTTAATGGTTTTCAGCAAAATGGACTAAATGGTCTTTCTGAGCCACACAGGTTTAAGGAAGTTAAATGAAGCATATTTAACAGTTTATGCTATAAAAACCACATATGCTTAAATTCTGAAGCTGAGGGCAGACACTAACCAGACTAACACCTGTGCCTTAATGTGTTTAATGATACAAAAATAAGTGAATCTTTCTGAAAGAGTAGGAGGAGGAAAAAAAAGGATAGTTTTAAAGGTAATTTATACAGTCAGGAACAGAGAGATCAGATGGAACATTTCCTTATATGAACATACTCTGTTATTTGAATGCAATTACACCAAAGGAAAATGCATATATCTATGAAACCCTATTTATTCTAGAGAAAACAGATATACTATTTATCTAGTAAGCATACTCCTAAAGAGAAGATTCTATCAGATCACACTTTGCATTATAATGAAAGCACGGAGTACAAAAGTAATTCGTCACAATAAGCTTGGGTGAACACAGAGATAAAACAAGTCTAATCATGGCTGAGCAAATATCTAGTCCCTCACCCACAAAGAATCATGACCAAACAAAAGTTAAAAATCAGTGCAACCAACATTAAAATGCAAATTGCTGGCATTTCAGAGAGCAAGCCACTTTTAGGTTTCCAAAATGAAAAGCATTATTTAACGCTGCACCACTGTTACCGACCTAGGGACCTATGCTATGGGTAGTGCCATCTTACCAGTGCTGTCTCATGAGACTGTGGCTGCTTGAAGTTGATGATTTCCAAAGCAAGTGTTTTCTTAACTTTGGCCAGGTCTGCTTCTCTGGCTGCTTGCAGTAAAGAATGGCCTTTAAATTCATCTGCCAATGAAATAACAGTTATCAAATAAAAAATGGTTATTAAATAAAAGTGACAATTTTATAAGTTATAATCAATGCTGGAAATTATAATTTGCAATTCTGTAGGTTCGCACTTGGAAGGCTGAGGCATGAAGATTACAAATTCAAGGCTAGACTGGCCTGCAAAGCATTTGAGACCAGCTGTGTGAAAATGTCTCAAAAGGCCAGTACACACACAAATACACAAAAAAACCCCTCAAACAAACAAACCCCTCAAAATTGTAAGTAGGAAAATCATGTAGGAAAATGATCTCGATTTTACTTAAAATAGTGGTATAAAATAATAATAATATAAGGAATGCAGTACAGGTTAAGGAAAAGTTTTGAACTCTAAATACTCTGAACGAGCTTTTAATACCCTCAGAGCTGATGGGGAGTCACACTAAGGCATGCACTTCTGCAGCCGAATCACTAGTGCACACACACTGGTGTGCGCTGCAGCTCTCCTACAGAACACAGACCTTTATAGACTGTCAAGGAAGACAGGAGGGGCCTAGTTCTTATACCATATTGTTCTTGCTACTCTTGCTGCCATCAGAATGAAATGCAAGTCATGGAACAGAAAATGATATTTAGAGAAATAGTCAAAATATTAACAGTACTTATTGTCTTGACAGAGAATTGAAATGTTTGAGACCTGCTAGAATTAGAAATTTTTCAAAGAACAATAACTACATAGGAATAACTTTAGATTTTTATTTTCTATTTTACAAATTTGGTTTTATTTTATTAACAAAGCTGAAAAGCATTCTAAAACATGCAAGTCTGGCACCAATACATAACCATTTCAGCTGTTCTAACATCTGAACCTATGCATCTGCATGATACTGTGCTGTTTCTTCTTTCCTGTGAGGGCCCCACCACACTTCCCTCTCAAAAGACAGAGGAATATACACAGACACTTGTTCAGATACACCACGTGCCTTATGAACCACTAGTCACTCTTGAAGGCCTCGGTTTAGATGCTTTGGACACACCTTCCAATATATTTGCCTTCCCTGAATACTTTCATTTAGGATCACAGCAGCTGTGATCAGCCTAGAACCCCTGCCATATTTATCCTTCAGTCTTATCACACAGCAAAGTCTGGCACATAGTAGGCTCTCAATAAATATTAGTTGTTATTAATAAGTTGTGGTTAGTTCAGAAAATGAACCATTTTCTAGATGACCTTTTATTTAACATTTCTTTTTTGAAAAAGTGTGTGTTTTTGTGCATGCACGCCACAGGATATGTGTAGCAATCAGAGGACAACTTTTAAGAGTTGATTTTCTTTGTTCAAAGTCTGTCCTGAGGAATCAAATGCACATCATCAGGTTTGTGTGGTAAGTACTCTTACTGGCTGAATCATCTTGCAGCCATATTCATGGTTCTTTAAGATTTTTAAATTTCTCAATGTGAGACTTTAAAATTTCTGGAACAAAACACAAGGTAATATAACTGAGATGATAAAGTAAACCAGCAAATATCAATAGCAAAATTAGATGTTGTGATTTCAATACTATGAGTAGGGGCTAATAAAGTTAGGGAACCACAGGTAGACGTGTAAAGGGCAGGATCTTGGCAACTACAAAGGAGCAGATGCATTCAGAAATGGGAGCAAGCAAACTGTAGAGCTTTGCTAGAGTAAGCAGAAGAGAAACTGAAGCTGAAGGCAAGTGACACTGTCTTTAATGAAAAGCATGCTACATACACCAACATGAGAAAGGCAGTTTGGCATTTTCCTACCATATAGTGAGAAACTGTGGTGCAAAAGAAAACAGCAAATTTATGGAAAATGTAAATATTAACACTGGAGTACTAAGGAGAGCAAGAGCTGTGACTCGGTAATACAAGTAAAAGGCATGCTATTTCCTACACAGAATAGGCCTTATCTGTGCTCTTAGAAAAATCATAAGATCTCTGACCATATTGGTTTTAAAATTTAAAATATTTTATTGAGGAATGGTTATGATTAAAAAGCAACAACCCTGGAAGTGGAATGTCTACCAACTATGTAATTCTTCTAAAAATTTAAATGCAAAAGGCTAAATAAGAATTTTTTTGTCAGGCAGTGGTGGCACATGCCTTTAATCCCAGCACTCGGGGGGCAGAGGTAGGTGGATCTCTGTGAGTTTGAGGCCAGCCTGGTCTACAAGAGCTAGTTCCAGGACAGGCTCCAAAGCTACAGAGAAACCCTGTCTTGAAAAAAAAAAAAATAACACAAAACAACAAAAAGAATTTAATTTTAAAGTTTTATTTTTATTATTTTTAATTATGTGTGTCTGCGTTCATGTATGGGATTCCCTGGAGCTGGAGTCCTAGTGATTGTGAGCCACCCCACAGTTGTGAACAGTCCCACATGGGTTCTGAGAACCAAATCTGGGTCCTCTGCATGAGCAGGAAACACTGAACTCCTGGACCTTCCACCCTGCCCAGTTCAGGTGTTTGCTTTGAGAACATCAAAGACACACAGTTTAAAAGATGCTAAATCTACTATTGACACAAACATGGAAACCTGATAATTTTCATCTTTATAAAATGTCTAAAAGTTTGCCTTTCTAAATATATCTCAAGAATAAAATTCAAACTGCCTCATTTATTTGGCTTTCCAAAAAGAATAAATAAAATCAAGAAAAGGGATAAGTATACAGAATAATGTGGTTGTAATGAATAATAATGGTATGGTGTAAGAATAATTTTTTTCCTGTATAATGTCTTCTCTGGGCTGTGTGTGTGGTGTATGTATACCTAAGTATGTATGGAGGCCAGGTGAAGGTGTCCTGATGTCTGAGGAAGGGGTTCTTCCCTGAACCCAGAGCTAGAGCTCATGGTGGCCCTCCCCATGCCTAGGCTGGCAGTCAGCAAGCCAGAGATTGTCTGGTCTCTTTCCCTCACAGCTGGGGATTACAGGCACATGTGAACCGTGACTGGCTTGTTACGTGAGGACCAACACTCAGTTCCTCATGAGTGCACTGCAAGCACTCCTAACCACCGAGCCATCTCTCCAGCCTCCTGGATAATTTTCTTTAAATTCTGTAATTTGAAAGCCAACTACAAAGCAGAAAGCACGACACTGCAAACTGCAGTTAGAGAAGATCCCTAAATCCTTCCCTCCACGTAATTCCCAGTAGAATCTTATTTATTAAGAACTGCTATTGAGAAGGTTTCAAACAGCTAAGAAACTGCACCCTGTAAAAAGCTATACAAATTTAGGTAAATGTTAAGGTCTACAATAGAATAAGACAACCTAATAAAGCAGACTGTCTACACGTCTAATAAGACTACTAATTTGTAAAAGGGTTGAGAGCAGAAGAAAAGGACAATGATGACATAAGGATAAATATGAGCCATCACATAAACTAAAGAAAGTAAGTTAGCAAACAGAAAATACAACCCCCCAAAACCCAAAGCAAAACCAAACCAAACCAGGAACCTTGACAAATTAATTAGAATTGGGCTTAAAAAGAACATGTCTGCATACATGTATGTATGGAGTATATATATATAGTATGTGTGTTGTTCATATGTATATAAGTATGTATAATATACGTGTATGTGTTAAGGCTCTTGTGGAATACATGAAGCAAAGCGCATGACTAGAAATGAATATGATAAACTAGTACACATGTAAGAAGCATCGGTTAGAACACAGCCTGGGTAATGGAGCAGAACTGAGACAGTCTCACTTATGGCTAGCAAGATTAGGCTTAGGACACAAACACTTACAAGTCAGTCTTTCCCGGAGCTCAGGAGTTGGAGCCATATCAATAGCACTTTTGCCATGGCAGTTGACCAAGGTGGGATCTGCACCATGGCTAAGTAACAAAGAACAGACTTCTACACGGTTCTTGGAAGCAGCTTCATGTAGTGGAGTGAACTGCCACAGATCCATAGCGTTAACACAGGCTCCATGCTGAATTAGGAAAAGCCTGACATTAGTAACCATTTCTATGAGGGAAGCAAACTCAGAAAATGTATTTCACTGAAAATTTCAGCTATAACTTTTGGAATGTAATAGTTTTAAATACAGCTTTTAAAAAAGTTTAAGTTGAATTTTCAAAGTTTCTAAGCAATGGAAATATTTTTATATTTTATATTATTGTCCTAAGAATAATACTTTAAAAAAATCCACAAAGTATAAACAACCTACAAAAACAAGAGGTAGGCCAATTCTGTTCAATACTTTGGATTTTTCTTACCTTCAGCAGCAGCTCTGTGACCTCATAGTGTCCATACGAGCACGCATTGTGAAGAGGTACAAGTCCGCTAGACGAAAAGAGGAAATTGAAACAATGAAATTCCAAACAACCATCCAATTGTGAACTGCTAAAACAAATCTAATCAACTCTATTTTTAAAAAGCATTTTAAGAATTTATGGAAAGAACTCAAAGCACAGCTTATATCACACCTTTATTATTTACCTGTGGTCTTTATGCACAATTTATAAAAATAATAAAAACTCCCAATCAGAAGAATTAAAGGAAAGACTAAGGCACTAATAAACACGTATCAGTATGTAACAGGCACGGTTACTGGCAGAACTAACAGTCCTACTTTAGTCCACTGTTGTGATACTTTTCAGAATAAGAAATATTCAAACTATTAAAGCTTCCCTATCAGACTACCCTTTCTGAGTGTGTTTAGAAGCCACCCTTTTCTGCCGTGCTTCTCAATGACTGCCTATTGTACACCCATTTGTTTTTAGATATGCACGAGAAACCAGGTTTACAGGGGCACTAGGCACTTGTGCCCCACTCTCTCAGGACACACGGTTCACAGGAGGCATAAACTTGACAAGCGAGAAAGACAGCATGGAAAGGGGCAGACCTGAAATGGATGGATTCTCCTTCTTGTAACTGTCTCAAGTACTGAGTTCATTTCTATGTTTCCTGACATGAATGTGAGCTGAATGAAAGAAGTCTCTCTTTAGGGCATTTGTTCTTTATGCTGTCAATCACAGAAGTCTAACATCATCTGCCTCACCTGGGCAGAGTCAATTATCCTTGGCATCTTAAGGCCAGATAATGAGAAATGTTAGCTTTTCATACAGGACAGAAAGCAATGTTCACAGGTCATTTGAAACTAGAAGGAAACTGGTAACCTTCCAATATTTATCAATTCATAAGAAAATGACACTTTTTTGTTTCCTAGCCATTACTTTACTAGGCCAATCAGTTTATAATTAATGTAGACCTCTGTGTGATTTCTTTGGGACTTAACGACTGCGGGAACTGGGCAGGACAGAAACGTCAGTCAACATTACTTCCTGTACCAATGTTTATCAAGAGCATCCAGACTGAATTAGTTTAAGTGGATCAAAGAAAAAACCAGATTAAAAAAATTTACTTATTAGTACAGTTTATTAATAAGAGGAAATTCTCTTAATAGCTACTATGCTAGATAATCACAATTTTCAGTACTTTTAAATCATTCTGAAATGCAGTTTAAGAGATAAAACTGACTATAATTGTGAAAAATAATTTCAAATAAAATCGCAATAAAATTAAATTGGTGTAACAAATGGTCGTGGGAAGTCTATAGTATATACATAAAATAACATCTGAGATCAAGCTGAAGAACATTATTTTTCAATTTATTATTATTCTATGTGTATGGTATTTGTATGCTTATGTACCTGGTGTCCACAGATGCCAGAAGAGGGCACTGAATCCTGTGAAATGGGAGTTAGACGTAGGTGTGAGCAACCCTGTGTGTGCTAGGAGTGAAACTTAGTCTTCTGAAACCAAAGCCAGTGCTCTAACTACTGAGCTTTCTCTTTCCCACCCCAGCTGAACATTCTCAATGAGTTAAAACCTTCAGATTATCAAAAGATGAAAATAGCATAATCATCCATCCATGAAATCCTTAAACGGCAACAAACGGCTGCACCTACCCTTTGTCTTTTGCGTGAACATCAGCACCATGCTGGAGAAGCAGCTGAACTATCCGAACTCTGTTGTAGCCTGCTGCCAGGTGTAAAGGAGTAGACTGGAGAGAGAAAGAAGAGCTCGTCACCTCTTCAGGTTTCGTTTTCGAGATGGCCTTGGTTCCCACTCAGTTTATAATTCCCTTTCCTAGAGTGAGAAGTCCGTCTCCAGTGTTACCTGCAATGGCTTTATTCTGGTCTGTCCACATCAAAACTCATGTCACTCGTAAGTGTATCCAGGTGCTAGGGGCTTCAAGTGAGGGTACTGCTTTTCTCCAGGAAGTGAGTTAGGGCTCTGGAGGCACTGGGCTGATTTCACAAAAAGGTGCTTTTGCGAAGCAAGTCCTGCTTTGGCTTGCTCTCTTGTCCTCTCCCCGTGTGACCTTGCCCTCTCCTCCTGGTCTGCTTCACTTCTCTGTCACACATTCACTCACTCATTCCTGCCATGATGAAGCAAGGGGTCCTGGCCAGACGCTGGCAACATGCCATCTGGATCTTCCAGTCACAAGAGTTACAAACCAAGCACACTTTTCTTTAAACATCCCTCAGATCAGTTTATAGCAGCATGGAATAGGATAACAACCTCATCCATGTCCCTACTGAGCCTCAAGGGCTTCAATAATTAAGCTCTCCTGCAAGTCCTGTGTTGCTTCTTCCCTCCTTCCTTTCCAGCATGAACCATTCCTGTTACGCTAATTTAAAGTCAGGAAAGGGTCCTATTCCCAATAACTGGACACATAAAGATCTGACTTTCAAACTTTGATGGAAAAGACTGAGCGGCATCCATGAAGAGCTATTTGAAGACACTCTAGACGAACCCAAAAAGACAGCGCACCCTATGACTTCTAGCAGTAAGGCGAAACCCCACTGTTCCATTGGCTGCCCACTCTACACGGCATCCTCCAGTGACAGTCCCTACTACAGAAGACTGCTCAGCAAGCTGGCAAGCTGCTATTTGGCAAACCTGACATTTAAAATTTTGTGAAGAAGGTGGTAATTTAATCGACTATGAGCAAAGAAGATTTTCCTTTTTTATAATGCTCTTTACTCAACTTTATTTGCTCATTGTTGATTCAATACTTCCCATTTCCAAAAATGAACAAATTTCTAAATAATATATACACTTATTTTAAATGTTTATGTAAACAGTCAAAATGTAAGAAAAATTAGCTTCCTACTCTCAGATTTTTAAAAAATTCTTTGAGTAAAATTATAATATTTTGAAAGTGGTAATATGCTTAGTTTACAAATGGTTGAAACAGTTATATAGCTCAGATAAATGGAGGCTCTGTAATTGATCAGGTTAAAAAAATAAGAGGATGCCTGATATAAACTGTGAAAAAATGGAGTTAAGGAATTTCAAAAGTTCTTACAAATTGATAACACTGGTACCTTGATTCAGGAAGATAGTGAAAAAATGCCAGTGTCGAGTTTGGAAAGAACCATTAGAGAAGGAAGCAGAGCCAAGGTGGTGATAGAACTGGGGGCTAAGGTTACTGAATTTAAAAAGCTCCCACATGTTACGGTGTCATTTTATGATATGCTTTGAAAGTGGACAGCATCATTTTTATCAGCTGGCACCTGGACTGATGCGATGGAGAATGAGCTGAGCACAGGCATGCATGCATTCTGTCTGCGGAGTAGATGTGACCAGCCGCTGTTTCAAACTCCCACCATCCTGACTTCACAACAATGGACTGTACCCTGGAACTGTGAGCTAAATGAACTGAACCCCTTTCTCACCTATGTTGCATTTGTCAGGCTATGTTATAGCAACAGGAACTCAAACTAAGATGGTCATGACCCTGACATTTAACCACGGGCAGTGTGGTATTCGATATATTTTCCAGGGAAGACTGAAGCCATAGCTATGAAGCTCTGGTGTAAGTCACCAGAGAGTCGTCTAATTCATAATGCATATACAGGGCTTTTATTTTCTTTAAGATGAAAATTCAGTGTGGCTGATATCAATCCCCTGTAATAGCTCAAGCAATGGTGACCAACTTGTTTTGGTCTGTCCAGGATGTTTCCTGGCTCCAGGAAACTTACTGTTGTCAGGACTCCAGGCAGATTTAATACTGGTCAAATTTCTTAGTGTTAAGAGGTACAAAGTCAGAAAGAGTTTGTTTGTGTTTGTGTGTGTGTGTGTGTGTGCACGTGTATACACACATGTGCATCCTTACATGTATGTGCATTCCCGGGAAGACCTAGTACTTTAGTACATTAGAAGACTACTACAAAGAGTTAGTTCAAGACAAGGAAGGTTATCCATTTTGTCATCTACTGCCTTATTTCTTCCAGAGACTCAGGCACGGCCTCTCTTAGCTCCATATACTTCACAATAAAGGATGCTATTTAAGTTCTTCCTCCAGATTCTTGTTCTACAGTTTCAACTACAAAATGATTCTCTAAAAGTTTCATAATTTTCAACATACAAATACGAAATTTCTTCTTTACTAAAAACAAGTTTAGAGAAATTATTAAACACCAATGCATTCATTTCCCATATTTTAATAGTCACTAGTTAATATGACATTGTTCCATGAACTTCTGTCATCTCTCTTGACTACATCTCTTCCCTACCTCCAAAAGTATTCTAAAAGCAAATTCTTTCAGACTTCCAAGTTATTATCAAACCCAACAAAATAGATCTCATAATCCAATGTTGATGTCAATATTCCACTTTTATGGATGTTCCTATAAAACTGCAACAATCAAGGTTAATACAATTGGTTACTGTGTCTTGTAAATTTCTCAAATCCAAAACAGTCTTTATGCACCCTGTTGAAATACGAATTCCAATTGGTCTTAATAATAAAAACCCAGAGTCAGCTATGAGGGGGTGAAAGCTGAGAGACCAGAGAAGATCAGATCAGAGAAGCAGTGTAGCCAGCCACCAGAGAGACCTTTGACCTCTACTGAATCCTCAGACTGAAGGGGTGATCCTTATTTTAGACAAAACAAGGGGAGAGAAGAATATAAGGTGGGAGGAGACAGGAGCTCAGATGTAGTTTGAGGTTTTGAAGAGATAGCATTTAGTCTGAGGATCTGTAGAGACAGGATCACCCCTTTGGTCTGAGCATTGGTGGAGGTAAGAACTCTCCACCGGGTGGCCACACTGCTTCTCTGATATTTCACCTTTCATCTCCTAATATCTGTCCCCGTGTTTTTATTATTAAGAACAATTAGAATTCGTGCTACACCCTGATTTTGCTGTTGTTAAAATAGTACCCCACTGAAGGAAATGCCTTTAGCCTGTCTTCTTCCTGAAGTAACTAGTTTGTGGTCACACCTATGTTGCTTATAAACTGGGACTTCACTTTCTTCCTTCAAATGAGCATCTGAACTCTTCTCCCCATTACTACATAGTTCACAGAGAACCAGCATCTCTCCCCTATTACTACACACGTACCCCAGCAGGGGACAGAGTAAGGCTAAATATTTCTGTTAGTGGCAAGACTGCTAAGTGTGTCATCAGTTTTGCAACCATACTTCCTATCAATCTATGAGTCTAGATACTGTCTTAGAAAAGCTGCATATAAATATAAACAAACACAAAGCCTAAAAATTCAACTTTTTTGATCTATAAAAACCATGCCTTTCTTTAAGTATGGCTTCTAAAGTAAAAATATCAAGTATTTTCTCAATTTTAGCTGGTCTCAAATGATCAGTTTCTTTATATGAATCATTCTCTCCAGGGTAGAACAGCTTTAAATGTAAAGATTAACATAATCTCTCCAAAAATGCAAGCAGTGAGGAAACCATGCTTGTGCTCCTCTGCAGGCCAGCATGCCCCTTTCCCAGAGGGAGTCACAGGTACAGCTGCCCAAGGGTCCTGGGAGCTTTCCTGCGTCCACAACGGTGTGTTTGCTCTTCCTAGAGTCCGTCTAGTTGCTGCTTTTGTCAGACCAATAGGACCACATTATAGCCTTTTGCGATTTGACTTTTTTCTAATGCTATTATAGAAAAGTCTGTCTTATTCTTTGTAATGGCTATACAGTATTTCTATTATGTAGCTGTACCATGATTATTTACTCACTGCCTATAAATGAATATTTAAGTATTTCAATTCTTGCTCTATTTTATCAAAGTCTATCTCATTTGGACCTATTATTTGGTTAAAATAGATTAGTGTTTCCCTGATACAAATACAATACTACACCAGCCATTAAGTCAAAACTCCTAGGTAAATACAATAAACATAATCAAAACTTTATTACATTTCTATCAACAGAGACATGATTAATCTGCTATGACGGAATGCTTTAAGAAGCTCTTTGAGACACCGATACTTAGATGAGAATCCAAACAAATGAAAAGTCAGAGAATCGATATGGGCATGCATCCTTAGAAATAAGTGCATCTCGTTTCTGAGCCCTAACTTTTAAGTAGTATAATTATGAGAATCAGCATCCTTGAAGTTTTTGAACTCTTTTTACATAGTGTGTGTGTGTGTGTGTATCAACTGGCTAACAGAGTAAGTACCTGGGTTTTTTTTTTTTTTTTTTTTTTTGGTTTTTCGAGACAGGGTTTCTCTGCAGCTTTAGAGCCTGTCCTGGAGCTAGCTCTTGTAGACCAGGCTGGTCTTGAACTCACAGAGATCCGCCTGCCTCTGCCTCCCGAGTGCTGGGATTAAAGGCGTGCGCCACCACCGCCCGGCAGTACCTGGGTTTGAAACTACTATTACCACCTTAGAGCAGATGAAGAAGCTGGGGAACAGGGAGGTAAGAGTAGAGAGAGGCAGACCAAATCCAGGAAGGGTGACATCATTCTCATTCTGTATTCCTTATTTTCCATTGACTAAAAGCTCAGACTCACAGACTGATCTTCAGAAACAGACTGGTGTGGCCGAGTAGAAAGCATCTGTGGCAAGGAGCTCATTGGTTCTAAGCATGCCAGCACTCATTCTCAGACTGTAACAAAGAACTACATACTCCAATAGTGAGACCATACCATTAGAATGAGCAGCCCAGAAATGTTGGGCTTCTTAATAAAAGCTGCCTAGAAGTACAACCCCAGGAAGAGTTAGGAAAATGAACATAGACAGCAAGTTTTATTCTGCTTTCTTCCCACATTGCTGCTGAATCCCCAGAAAGATGGGCACTTGCTTTCTTCAAGTAAGCCCCCTCAACTGTGTCAACTACTTGCAGAACAACTTCCTGGCTACTCTCGGTCAGTATCACTTCTCAGATACCCAATAGGTGCTAAATCTGGAATCAAACCAAGTTTTCAGCCAGGAAGATCTCTTAAACAACAACAACAATGACGACGACAACAACAACAACAAACCAAAACAACAACAACAACAACAACAAAAAACCCAAAAGTCATAGCCAGGTGATGGAAGCCCATGCCTTTAATGCCAGCACTCCGGAGGCAGAGGCGGGTGGATCTCTGTGAGTTCCAGGCCAGCCAGGGCTATATAGAGAAACTATCTTGAAACAAAAACCAAAAAACTAAAACAACAAAATTCACTCAAGCACGACCTGTTGACATTATTCCCTGAGAAGATTTCAGCTCTGCACTGAGAGGCTATTATGAGAATCAGTATCCTTGAAGTTTCTGAACTCTTTTTACAAAGTGTGTGGCTAGGTCAGCTGTCACTTGAAGCCTATTCCTAAGATTCTGTGAATTCTAGACAGATTCCATGAAGAAATTAAGTGGGGTGACCTGAGTCTGTAGATTCTAGATGGATTCCATCAAGAAAGATAGAGGAATAACTGGTAGTTTATAGCCTCAACGAGGATGTTCTTCCAAAATAACAGACTCGTCAATAGGAAAACATACAAATATCTGAATTCAAAGTTATAGACCTTATGAGATACTTTATAAAACAACTATTCTACATTTCAACTACCTTAAATTAAAAGTCAGTCCTTGGAGTACAAAGCCTGCAATCCCAGCTATTCAAGAGGCAGGAAGATTGCAAGTTCAAGGCCAGCCTAAGTAACTTAGACCCCCATCTCAAAATAAAAAGAGAGCTGTGGTTATATCTCTGTGGTAGAGCACTTGCCTAGTATGAAGAGGGCCCTAGATTCAAACCCCAGTAATGTCAGAAAAGTAATTTTAAAAGTATTTTTAAAGTGAAGCTATAAAAACTGTATTTTATATGTATTACAAAGATAAAGATAAAAGAAATGAGTAGGGAACCCCTGGGACAACAGAGCTCTAAATGCCAACTTAATTCAATTTGAACTCAACATCATTGTTGTAGTAATCCCAAGGAGATTCTTCAGCCAGCAACCAATTTGAGTTTCTCCTTTTAACCTCAGTCCAGAATCAGCCAAAGAAGTCCAGTATGTGAATGGAAAGCTTTTAGCATCTTCTTACAGGGTGTGTAGGAGGAAGAAAACGATGTGCTTAAGCATTCTCAAGGCACAGGTCTAGCTCGTCAGGTCTAGTGAGAAACAGTTGGCGAGCCAGGCTTGCTAGTTTGACTGAACCTTGGTATTTTGTGTTTTAAGGAGAAAAAAATCTTCACACTATCTAGCTCCTATAAATACCTTTCTACTCTTACTTCATATTTGAGTGGATATGTTGGGGTAGGTTTAACCTTTCCCCCTCTCCATGTGGTGCTAGGAACTGAACTCATGGTGTTACACAAGCTAGACAGGTGCTGACGAGACATAGCCTTGGCAATTTCCTTTGTAATTAATGTTTGCAATCTTAGGTATTCAGACCTAAACATCAAACATTTTAAGCAACAGGGGGTGTGGGAGGCTGCACAGTGAAGAGTGCTTGTTGTTCTTCCAGGACCCTAGTTCAGTTCCTAGCACGTCGGGTGGCCCAGAATCTCCTTTAATTAATTATCAATTAATTAATATCCTTTAATTTAATTAATCCCCAGCCCAGCTCCTGAGGATCCAATTTGCTCTTCTGGCCTCCACAAGTATCTGTACACAAAAGGTACACATATATATATAAGTAAGAATAAAAATAAATCTGACAAAGGCTCTAGATAATTTACAATAGACAGATTTGAAAAGATAAATTGCAATTACTGGTGACCTGTGAGGACACAGAGGGACTACTCCCTTTACACCGGTCATGTAGGAAGTCATTACTGGTGACCTGTGAGGACACAGAGGGACTACTTCCTTTGTACCAGCAGTGCAAGTCATGGTAAGTGGATGCCAGGAAATTGGGTGCTTCCTTGAGTTGATGTGAAGGTGTAAAAAACCTCCAGGATAGTGGAGATATGCTGCCACCCTCAGGTTCCTTCTGTTGTGATGTCTGTGCTATTCTGGGACCTATTCACATGGTCAATGCAGCATCATTAAAGGTAGATGCCTCCAGCTGTCCTTAATTACAGCTTTCTCATCACCCATGGCCAGCAGGACTAAACCCCGCATAAAGGCAGTTTATTTTCTCTGGTGTTTTTAGAGTAGTGTATTAGTATTAGTGTATTAGTAGTTGCAATACAAAAATTAAGTCAGAGTTACAAAAGGAAAAATACATTTAGAATTAGTCTGCTTTCAGTATTACTTCAATATTCAGTATTTCAACTGTTTATACTTGTTACAGTTTTGAGTCTTACTACCAATGCCAATCTTAGAACAGAAACACATTTTTTCCTAGTTATTGAAAACATCCTTTTAAAAGGTGGATTGGCCAGGTAGTGGTAGTGAACGCCTTTAATCCCAGGCCTGGGGGTGGGGGAGCCCAGAGGCAGGTGGATCTCTGTGAGTTTAAGGCCACCTTGGTCTACAGAGGAAGCTCTAGGACCTCTGTCTCCTGAGTGCTGGGATTAAAGGTGTGCACCACCACTGCCCAGCTTAGTATAAAGTTTTGTATACTGATACAAATTTAAGGTTATTTTGCTATACTGTATATGTTTCTACTTTTGTTTAGGTATTGTACCTATGCAGCTCATTTAAAAATGTAATATAAAGGTTTAGTCCTTTATTACTGAGGATAATAAAGAAATACAGGTTAGTAGTCAGTTATTTAACAATCTGTATATTTTCAAGGTCAAACAGATATATTTTAGATAGACAGTCTTCAAACAGAGACCTCAGAATATAGCATTTAAGATGTTTTAATAATCTAAGACTTTTCATGACAGTAAGACATGCCTGCTCCTGGCAGCACCAATTTACTTCAAAAAAGAATGCTGGGCACATGGAGTTTGTTTCTATTGTGGCAAAGTTAGCCACTGGGCAATAAACTGCCCTTACTCTGACTTATGATAATATTCTGTCCAAACTGGATAAGCAGTACACAAAAGAAGGCGAGTGCTGAACTTTATGAAGACAAGGTAGGACAGTCCTTCAAAAATTTTTTGCTTCAAAAAAGTCTGTCAGATATTCTAGGCCTGTAGGCCAAAGATGGATGCCCCAATGTTGTAGAGGAACCTTGGGTGACAGTCCAGGCAACCAGCTGTCTTTGTCATTTTAATAGTTTTAGAAGTTGTTTGCTCTGCATTTCCTGTTTAGTCAGGTAATACTTTATCCTTTTCGGGTCTCTGATGGGGATCGAAGACTAGATAATTATAAAGTTTTTCTTGTTACCAAATAAATAAAAAACTTACAAAATATGTAAAGTTTATAGGTTGAGAACATAAAATCTTAAGTTATTTATCTAAGAAGATATTTCTAGGTCTAAAAAGGTATTTTTAGGATGGTAATACAAGTTATCATAGAAAATGGTTTAGGTATAAACTTTGGACTCATCAAGATAAGATAGTTAATAATTTTTCCAAATTTGACAAATATAAATGGAATGAACATTGTAAATGTTAATTCTTACTAGATAATTGTTCTTATTTATATAATTGTACTATTAGAGTTAAAACCTTTCCCTTTATTTAGACAAAAAGGGGGAAATGTTGGATATTTGTTCACTGTGTGTAAATGTATTGCTGTGATTTGTGTAATAAAAAGATTAATGGCCAATAGCAAGGCAGAAGGTAATAGGCAGGACTTCTGGACAGAGAGAGAATTCTGGGAAGAAGGCTAAGTTGCCAGCCAGATGTGGAGGAAGCAGCATGGGTAATTACAGAGAGATGAGGTAATAAGTCACACAATAAACCATAGATTGGTATAAATGGGCTAATTTAAGTTATAGGAGCTAGTAGGACTAGCCTAAGCTAAGGCTGAGCAGCTTTCGTAATTAATAAGAAGTCTTTGTATGGTATTTGTGGTTTGGTGGTGGACAAGAAACTACTACTACAAGAACATCAGTCAAATTCTCTACAGGGTGGCTCAACACAGCATGACTAGGAAGCCCCCTTTGTCTCAACTTAAAAAAAAAGAAGTGAGGTTTGGTGGCACACAACTTCAATCCCAGCATTAGAGAGGCAGAGGCAGGCAGATCTCTGTCACAAGCTAGTCTGTAGTTTCAGGTCAACCCTAGAATAACGATGAGACAATGGGCTTACACTATAGCTTCCACAACAAAATTCTTTTTTCTTGTTCTGTTTGATTTTTCTTTTAAATTTTGTTTTGGGAGAGGTTGCAAGAGGGTGGACAAGATAAGTGGGATTGGAATGCATGATGTGAAATGCACAAAGAATCAATAAAAGTTTTTTAAAAATCACTTTGAAATCACTAACCCATTCGCTATTCTATTATTACTTTTCTGTCTTATAAAAATTCTTCATTTTTTGAGACAGGATTTCATTATGAAGCCCAGGCTGTCCTTGCTAATTTTCAATCTCCCTGCTTCAGCTTCCCCAAGTTGCTGAGAAAACAGGCATATACCATAGTGTACAACTTTAAATTTATGTGTTTTTGTCTTTTGGTAAAAATGAAAGCAAAGTACAAGATAAAGCAGAAAGAGCCTTACTGGTGTGTCACAATTTCCCCAACTCCAGGGGCTAGACAGACAAGGGGGAAATCAAAATATTAACCACTCACATCACTTAGCTAGATCGGCATCAAGTCACAGCAATGAAATACCAGACAGTGGAAACTACGTTCCTGTGCAACCCCACATACAGCATTAAGAGTACTAAATCTCACCCACTACACATCTCTAAGCAATTCTCTACCCACAGTGACTGTTTAAGGAGCATTTCTTTCTAAAACTATTTGTGAATTTACATTTCCATGGGCCTTCAAAACATACAAAACCAAAAAGTGTAGTAAAACCAAGACAGAAACCAGTTCAGCATTAGCAGTCTTTTGGAAAGCCTCTACAAACAGGATTTGGTTCTATGACCTGCTCTAATATAAAAGCCATACCGCATAGAAAAAGGAACCTTTATCTTTTTATAATGCAAACCCAAGTTCCCTCATTCTAGTAAACATATGAGAATGTCTTAGAAAATATATCAAATATCTGAGAGAGAAACTTGTACTTTATCAGCTTGGATTGGCTCATATGTTTTCTTGATATCTACTGCAAGAAAGCAAACAACACTGTCATAACTAGAGGATGACACCAGTCCCCACCAGCACAGAGAACACGCTTGTGGCTTAACACAATTGGTGCATGCTAGTTAGTAAGAACCACTCCATGCCACAAATGAGCATAAAAATCTAGACATAAACATTACCAACTTTAATGTATGCAATTCTATTTGTGATCTGCATACAGATGACAAACTTTGAATGATGCCTTATAACATATTAACATATGTTATATGCAATAAGCCCTAATAAATACCTATTTTTCTTGTTACCTGATTTAAATTGAAAAAAGAAACGCTGATAATATATAAGCATATGTACATTATTTTAGAATATTACTGTATTATTTAAGTAGAAATCCTAATTATGATAGCTCAGGTATGTTCCTAAAAATGTCTTATACATGAAAATAATATAGTTCCTCCTCATGTTGTAACTATCTGGAAATCAATGGAATATAAAGTAAGACTAACAGAAAATACAATCTCTCACTCACATCCTATAGATTTAATTTTCTAAAAGGCAAGGGAAGAGACGATTTTCTCATTCAGGGTTTGTCAGAGACTCAGACTAATACTCTAAAGCTGCTGCTAGATGCCAAGCTTGATCCTGTGCAAAATACAAAAGACACAGAACAGTAGGAGACAGACACGTAAGCATAAGCGTAAAGGAAGTCTACAGCAAACCATATGGCTAATAGAGAAAGAGCCATGGAACTGGAAAAAAGCACTGGTTCCAGTTCTAAGGAAGTGAGAGTATACCCACAGTAGAGAAGAAATGGGGCTGTCCAGTGGAAGGGCTGGGGACTGGGGACGAAACTGGGATAGGATGGTTACTTCATCTCCTGCTGTATAGTTGATAGCCCATCAATGTACCAGTACTAAAATGGTTATGGAGATCTCAAGAAGCTCAAGGAAGCCACAGTTGCACTTACTACAGAAGAGAAAGCTTCCACTCACACAGTAAGAGAAGTAACTCTACCTACTGAGATGATCCAAATAAAATATGCAGCTCAAAGTACTCAGGGGGTTAAAATCCCTACTCCAAAACCAAAAAAAAAAAAAAAAAAAAAGAGCAGTTACCCCTTAAAAATCACCTTCCCAGAGTGAGGAAGAGTACTCAGTGAGTTTGCTAGCTTAGTGCAGTAGAGAGGGTTCTGGGTTCTTTCAGTCTACCAGGTAAATCACTGCAAACTTCGCAGTCATTTCCACAGTCTGAAACACATTACATTCATTCTATATGCAGCATCAGTGCAGAACAGAGCGAGGCTGCGCATTTTATGCATTACCTTACAGCTACGACAAGTGTATCTTTATGGAGATTATTTCTCTTTTAGTCTATTTTCTTACAATATTCCACAATTGTAAAAAAAAAAAAAAGCAGAACTGATATGGAGATCTAAAAAAATCATTAGCAGTTTCTCACCTTTAATGGAAGAAGTGCTGATATCTAGCAGACAAATCTACCAAATAAATAACAAATGCATGCATCCTAACAAAGATAAACATCATTTCCATCATGGCACACAGAAAATATGGTGAATTTTATTTGCTGAAAGCACTGTGTGCAAACAGCTCACGTAACAAACAACTTTCCGTGTCTGACAGTTCAGAGGAAAGCTTCCTGAAGCTCACGCTTCCCTAGCTAGTGGCTCCAGGAGCCTCTCACAGCCCCGGTGAGAGCATCATTTCACTTCACAGTGCAAAGGAGCCAGGAGAAACAGCTTACAAATGTGTGCGTACAAACACAGACACAGGCCATTCGGAACTAAATTTCATTGTAAAGCAAGACATTACTGGAAGCATTTGAAAGAACTTACCTTTCGCCCATCACTTGCATGGCAATTCACATTCAGAGGCGTCAGTAAAGCCATTAGTTTTTCTTCATTACCACTCCTATAAAAAGGTAGTAAGTCAACTTCTGTAAAATCATTGGGCTTCTTATGAATATTTATGGATGCTTTCATTAAGAGTGGAAAACAACAAGGATTTTGTTTTATTTTTAAAATATGGATCACAATGCATGCCATACAATATTTATTTCAGTTAACATAATTCCTGTTAATTATGTGGTGGTATGGTATCTTGGGTAATGCAGCTTTCTATATTTAAAAATTTATCTACGAATCATTTTAATTACAAACAAACTTTATTGTGCAAAAATCTAAAACTCTAGAGTTTAAAAATACAAATTCTATAAAGAGGTAATAAATTAAATCATAAATGACCATTACCACTGCCACCACCAACAAAATAGCTGAGGATTTTAACATTTACTTTACGTCTCTCCTTCAAGCTTGGTCAGGAAAAAAAATCTTCAAAGCAAAAGAAAGCCATAGGCATATAAACACCCCGAGAATATCTTCTGAAACGTCTGCAGGTAGTACCCTCAAGATAGGTTCCAAATAAAATTAGCCTTACAATACTCAGCATAGTGAAGGATTCTGTCATTATGCCCACTAACAATGTAATAAAGTACACAAAGACTTAGTAGATCTTATTCACACCATCCCTTAAAACCCAAGCAAGACAAGAACAGGTTATAAATCTTTACACTCCTATACCTGCCCTCCCCCTTTTCTCCCTTAAATGCATTATACTCACTTAAAATGAATGGAATCACTTACCTAGCAGCTTCTAGGAGTTCGTCTTTTTTGTATTCACCTAGATGATTGCAAAATATCATGCTGTTAGCATTTGGCAGAAGACAGATTAAGAAATGCAGTAGGCAGCAAATAGAGAATTAAATAGAGAAGAACAGAAAAAGAGAGTCCACACCCCGCTGGGTGATGGAGCCGTGACGTTAGCCAGCTTGTGAAGGCAGCATCACCAGTGCCTTGGAGACGGGCAGCAAATTGACGCAGCTTCTTGTCCAATCCTCAGATGAAATAGCTTTCTTCAGACAACCAATGAATGCTAAATCTCGCGTCTAGGAACACATTCCCTCTGATAGCAGCAGGCCAGCTCAAGACAATGTCCCTCCCTCCCCCCTCCACCGTTTGTATTCAGGCTGTCACAGCATACTTGTAAAGCATAATACAGTCTGAGACAAAAGCAAAATAATGTGGCTCTTTAAAGGTACAAATTACTAGTCTTCAAAAACCCGTCAGTTTTATTTGTAATGGCATGGAAAGTTTTTTAGTTTTAGTTTTTGTTTTTAATTAACTACCATCACTGCGCTTTATAGCAGGAAAAAAAAAAAGAAAAAAGAAAGAAATGTAAATATCAGAACCATGAATCCTTTTTCGCCCGAAAGGGAAGGTCTGTAGACTAGAAATACGTGAACTACGTACCAAATGTTATGAGCCTCTTGGAGGCAGTGCTCCAAAACAAAAACAGAGAGCACATTCTTTAACTGGCAACAATAACCTAACCTGCATTAACCTTTATACTTGGTATACCAAATTTTACCAGTAGTAAATCTTATTAAGTAGGCATCTCAGGAAATGAGTAGGTAACCAATTACTATGACATGGGTAATTTTACTCTATTTTTCACAATAGACTTTTAAAAAATATATCAGAATGAAAATAGAAATTACAAATCTTTATAGCAGATTCCTTAGTGTACTCAAGATCCAACAAGTTTCTTTTGTGAGCTCAACTGAAGGGCAAACGTAATAATAACAACACAGTGTTTTGTTTTTTCATTAAATAACAATAGCTAGGATTATGATTCAGATATAAGGCAGATGGGAATATCATTAAAGAAATAATTATACAAATTGTCTTAACATATCTGTGAAAAAAAATTAGGTATACATTAACAAAAGACAACTTTAAATAAAAGTAAAACAATAACCTTATTTTAAAATACTTATTTGCGGTCATACCTTTATGTTTTCTTTGCATTTCGCTACAAAACTGAGTTATTTAAAAGCAAACACTACAAAGATACTAATACCAGCAGCTGTTTAAATCCTATATTCCACTATTAACAAATACTATACAGCCTTTTCTTTGTCTTGTCTCTTGGATTAGAACTAGGCTAAAATCTAGAAACTATAACCACGTTTTCAAATAGAAAAGTTATTGAGGGAATCTTATACCAATGGAAGTCAGTTCTATGTGGTAGTTCCATGTGGTAGATTGAACAATTTCAGAATAACAGAATTATTTTTTCCAATTTCTTATAAACTGTGGTTCAGACTGTTTAAAAATTAACTGCACAAAAGTAAAATTGTATCTTCTGGCCAAAAAGGCTCAAAGCTAAAGACTTCCCTTTATTAAACATTTTTTTTTAGCAATATGGAAGTTTAACATACTAGGAATATGATATTACAAAGTCAAATTTAAAACAAAAAAGCTAGATAATTACAATCTAAATAATGCAAATCAGTGAATATAGCTATAGAAGCCTTTGTACATTCAAAAGGCAGCACTGCTATCTCTGACTTCAAGAAATATTATCCTATTAAAGGAGAGAGAGAGAGAAGGAGAGGGAGAGGGAGAGGGAGAGAGAGAGAGAGGTAAGCAAATGATTGCAGTAGATTGTGGGGTAAATCTATGAAATACTATTAGGGGCTTATTGGCTAGTTTAAATAGGATTACTAACAGGCTAACTGTGGGCTAAGGAGGTCTTTTACAAGCAGCTTTTAGGTGATGACTGTGGGGGAGAAGGAAAGCCTGAGAGAGGAAGGGACATGCTGGCTCTTCCTAGACAAGCCAAGAGCATCAGGGACAATGAGACAGACTAAACCAAAGGGCCACGGAGGGACTACGCTTGAACTTGCTGAGAGGATTTAGAAATGTTTTAACAGGAAGAATGCAAAATACATTGTATTTAAGTATCTTCAAGTTTAATGACCACATAAAATATTTCCAAACTTTACTCTAGTAAACTTTTATTGGGAAGAAAGGCAGCCAGGATATGGGGATGAGGTATTAGGTGCTGACAGTAGACATTCTAGATTGTGGATATTTACACTGTGAACTGCAAGTGACTACTGAAATTTAAGCCATGGTGAAATATAATTCCGAAAAGCTAAGTAACAAAACTGCAAAGGATGCAGGCTCCTCAAAGTTCCAATCGTTCTACCTGCACAAAGTCCTAATCATGCACAGCTTGCTATTGTCACAAAATGCATATTTTTGCAATAATGTTATTCCTCTCTGAATAGGCGGATAGTAAGGCAATACTTTCAAAAGAAATATGTAAGTATGCATTCAGATGACTCTACTCTTCCTGTTAAATCCTAGCGCTTTAATCGGCTTTTCTGCAATACATTCCAGCATCCACTATCTGGTGCCCAAGGACCACAATCAGTCAACAGCCGAAGTCATTTCTCACACCCTGCCTTGCAGGAAAAAGTAGCACAATGAATTAGAGTCCTTTGTACACTGACAGCAAACCCAAGTTGCTTCCCAGCAGGCAAACCACCAGACCTGTTTCACTTTAGCTGAGACCATGGTGCTCTGTGGAGCATTTGTATTCTTTAATAACACCCAGCAAAAGCAGCAATAAATGCGCTAGAGAGCAAATGAAGACAGAGCAGCCTGGATGAGGAAAATAGAAAACTTCAAATACCACTTTTTCATTAGAATAAAGCTGGATGAAAACAAGTAGGAACAATAATTGTTTCATGTTTGAATAGTCATTATCAACTACTGACACATGTAAAAATGTATGTGCCCACACAGATACACAAATTAATGTTTTATAAATGTTATCAGAATGAAGGTTAAAAATAAAACTTCATATTTCTCTAAGGTAGTCAGAAATAACTTCTCTTTCTCTTGGTATACATGCAAATTTTTCTTTTGAAGAAATATATGGAAGTCATGATTATTGATTTACATCAATTTCAACGCTGTGAGGGGCCTTTACCTCCAGCAACTAGCAGGATCAAAGCAGAATGCATTGTAGAAATGAGCCATTTTGTTTTGTTAGAAATGGAATAACATGGGAAGTTTATGACCGGAGAATCACAGATTTTTTTAAAGTAGTAAGAAACTGAAAAGGAACTCTGACCTTCTTTCCTCTGCTTTCCCACCACACAGAGTGTGCCCAGTAGTGATAGCTCACTTTACACACAAAATGAAAAGACTGTAACTGGGCAGTCCCCCGTGCTAGCTCACGCTACCCTGCAGGCCCCAGAACAGATCTAACAAGTTGTCATCTTCCCCAGACACAGGGCTGGCCCTGCCTGTGTAGCCTAGGTTGGCCTTGAGCTCAGAGCAAGCAGTCCCTTTGCCTCAGCCTCCTGAGTGCTAGAATTACAGGCATGTACCACGATGCCCAGTGACCATCATTTTCTTAGTTAATGAACTGGCCCTAAAACAGTCAAACTGAGTGTCTAGTTCCACTACTACCCAGCAGTCTACCAGGTTCTGGAACTAGGCTAATGTGTAGACACAGAAGTACCAAATGGGAGCTTTGGAAGACAGGATTACATTAGAGGAAAGAAACTAAATCAGTAAGAACATTCTACAAACCAAAGAATTAGTAACTTTAAATAATATAATAAACCAAAATTTCCCATCAGAATGACTTTGAAGCATTGAGTTTATAAACACGGACCACTGAGCCACAGGAAGAGAAACAAAGAAAATTCTTCTGCATCTCTTCAAGTAATTGATGCATTTCACATTTCCACTGCAAGCTTTAATTCCTGAACTTATTAGAAATCTCAAGGGAAGAGCTTTGTAAAGACTTCAGTCTCCATTACCAAGTTAATGGACTTGCGTTACTAGTGCACAGCAGCACCCTGAGCTGACAATTCTGATACTCCTGGGGAGTGCAGAACAAGACCATGAATTGGTAAGTTGATAAAGAAATCTTTGCACTGAGATACCAGCAAATACAAGAAATCGATTCTTTGAGCCAAACCCACAGCCTATTTGGGTAATAAAGTATTAGTCGAAGTGATATATTTCATTATGTCTTGGTTTGAAGATTCAGAACTAGTTAAGTGGCTGCAGAAAGAATTTAGCTACAAGACCAGGAAACAATCTACTCTCAAGTCACTAAAGCTTGATCCTCAGGCAAATCAATTTTCCAACAGACTGATACTCTACTATATAGAAAACAGGGTCTTAGCAATAATTAACCTATTGTTTTCATTCTAAAATCTTTCATGAATATTTCTGAGACAACAAGGGGAAAACTTTAAAGGTCTTAAGTTTTTAATGCCTTGTTTCTATTCTTGAATCCTATCAAATCTTCCTGCCTCCTCTGATGTGGCTTCAAAGTTGGCAATACCATCAGCTAAATCTAAGGTTGCAATCAAACGAAACACTCCACAATTTTTCCAAACAGAGCAACTGAGGCTGAGAAGAGTATTTTTTCTTGTGGCGATCCTTTAAGGACTTCAACTATCTCCTAAAAGCTAACATTAACGAACATTAACTAGCTAGAGTTAACATTCACTAGCTAACATCAATCAGCATTAAATATCAATTGCACTTAATACAATCTAGGTAGGCTGACCAATATCATAATCAATGCGCTCGTATGGTTACTTACATTAAAATAGTTAAAATTGGACAAAACCAAAACCTTCTGCTGCTCAGTCATACCATTGTTATTTCAGTAGTGTGCAGGCACAGGAAGCAAGTGCCTGTCACACAAACAGTGCTGACAACTACACATATGAGAGCTGAAAACTTGTATTGCAACTCCAGGGTGCTTTGATAACGGAGAAGCCCCCTTTTAGCCTTACTCTTAAAATTCTTGCAGTCAACTCTAAGCTTTTCTTTCCCTAGGATGACTTTTGAACAAATGCTTCATCCCCATGAAATACAGGGGAACACTGAGCTGGAACCGATCCTTCAAGCATCTGAGGGGACAACTATATTATAATTGGTGATGTAAATACACACTGATGAAATGGGGGTGCTATTGTGAGATATATATTCTTTAAAGTTGGAAACCAATACTCAGGGATGTTTTCCCCTAGGAAGCTGTTAATCAGTGAACTGTCTACAAAGTACATTGTAATTTAAAAGAAAATGACCTTTTATAACACTCTGCAGAGAAAGAACTCTTGGAAACATTAAGAAGATGACAAGAAAGGAAGGAACAAATTCTCATTTTAAACAGGGCACATTATAATGCTTAATAGAACCTGGGAGCTCAGACTGCCCATTATTTCTAAAACATCAAATACCTATCCAATGGCAGCTGAGGGACTCTGTAATTAAATAAAAATATAATTATGTTTGCACTTAAAAAGACATAGTTTAGAAAAGTAAATAGCAAATTTGATCCACTTGGCAATAGTTTTGGCTATATCGATATTTTTTCCTTCCTCCCTCCCTCCTTCCCTCCTTCCCTTCTTTTCCCTCCCTCCCTGGGCTCAAAATGTCGACATAGGCTGGTCTTGAACTTGTGCTGATAATTTCCCACCCTGACTCCCAACAACGAGATTACAGATGTGCACCAGCAGGTGGGGCTATAGAACTTCTTTTGGGGGGCTGCTTTTGTTTTGGGGGACAGCGGCTCACTGTGGCTGGCCTGGAACTCCCTTTATAGAGCAGGCTAGTCGAACTCACAGAGATCTACCTGCCTCTGCTTCCCAGATGCTGGGATTAAAGGCATGAACTACCCTAGCCCCCTTTCTAGACCTACCAATTCACACTCCCTAGAAGTCTGAGATGGGTGTACATAACTAGCACATTTCACTGACAACTATGAATGCTACAGGGGATGTTCTGTAAAATGGTACAACTGTCTTTTAATATTATGGAGTGATGTACATTTTACCCAGTTACATTCATATTTTTTCGGAGGGAGGAGGGCCTTACTATGTAGGCCATAGCAAGCTTTTGTCACCTGAGTGCTGGGATTAAAGGAATGTACCACTATGTAGATACATTCATGTTTTAAAATATTTTTTAAAAATTTTACTTAGTGCATGCATGCATGTGTGTACATGTGTAATAATGTGCTGGTAGAAGTGAGAAGTGGGTGTTGGACTTTTCTGGTGCTAGAGTTACAGGCAGTTGAGTTTCCAGTGTGTGTGTTGGGAAGCTAAATCCAATCCTTTATAAGAACAGCAAATGCCCTTAACCACTCAACTTTTCTTAGGTGCTACTAAAGACAGAGATTACTTCTGTTGTCCGCCCCTCCCAATTCCTCATGCTTTTGTGAAGCCTCATTTCATAGCAACCATGGGTCTAATTTCTGTCCCCAATGTTTCTGTTTGTTTACTTGACATTTCTCCATTTTTTCCATTGTTGGAGACTGAATCCAATGACCTGAATATGTTCAAGCCCTTACCTCTAGCTCAGTCCCCCAATGTCCTTATACTTTTAATTCCCAGAATGTCATCTAACTAGAATTGCTGAACACAAACTTTTGAGTCTAGTTTTCTTTTTTTAACTCAGTGTAAATGCTTTTGAAATCTGTACCTGTTATAGACAGATTAGGGTTTTCCTTTTTTTAATTGTTAAGCAATATCATTACATAGACATACTTCAGTTTGATTATCCTTTCTCTAGCTGACAGAAATCCGGGGTTGGAGGTTTTGGCGGTTATAAATGACACTATTATAAACATCTATGGAAACCATTTTGCATGGACATAAAATTTCATTTCTCTTCGGCAAACATCTAGTAAGGCTGATTGTTGGGTTGCATTTTAGAAACATATTTAACTTTGTAAGAAGTGGTCAATTCACATCTTTTTAAAAAAAATCTAAGAAATTAAACCAACTCATCAAATTACAAATTCTACCGCCATGCATTTAATGTCTTCTCTCTACTTGAAATTCCTTTTGTTCTCACTGTCATTACACTTATGTACTTTTTCCTCCCACTACCTTTATACAATAGTCATCTAACTAATCCTCCTTCATGTCTTCAATTCCTAAGTCACAACGACTACATTCATTTCTACTTTAGTTTACCCCATTGCTCAACGAGGTCAAACTCAGTTCCTACAGCACTAGAAAAACAGTGGACTTCTATACTGGCCTGCAATTCCTCAGGATTAAACTTGTCACAAGCAGGGGTCTGACAATTCCCAAATAGGCACCTCACCAACTCTGGGCCTTAGTAGGCTGATGCATTCAAAGGGCAAAGCTCCCTGATAAGAGCAAGGACTGCAGGGAAGCAATCTTCTTTTCAAAGATAAGAATATGGTTCCTATCGGTCACAAGGCTCTGTGTTCGCACAGTCTCACAGCTCTGAGATAGCAGGCACTACACATCTTTCAGTTTCTTATATGAAGAGATCAATTTTACCTACAGGTTTAAAAACAAATTTTTTCAAATGAGCATTGTAATATAATACACCTCACATAAAAATAATACAGACATTAGGAGACAGGGCTGAGAATTTTAGTATTTCTAATTCTTTGATGGACGTACTTTTCTCTCATAAATGGATGAGTCCTGTTTATGTAAAATTAACCACTGGCATTACTAAAAATCTGGTACCACAAACACTAACTCTTGAAACACTTAAAGACTATAGCAGGATAGATGGCGGAGTTTTCAATGTAACTGCTAATTTAGTATTTTAAGTTCTCTGTTCTTGACAGAATTCCTTTTTGAACTATATTATATACTTTTATACATTCAACAGGGATTATGTGAAAAATGATGCTATATTTTTCTTGGTAGTTCAAGGCCAGTTACTAGGAACTTTCAACAGACTATCATAAGCTGTGTGTCTATGATGAGCAGGGATATCTGCACCTGTCCAAATACTTCTAGAATGCTATACATTTTGTTATTTCAAAATGTTTAATTCACCTACTTTTCTCTTTGTGTTATCAAATGAATTTAATTTTGAATGGGTAAAAGTGTAGATCCTAGTGGTTCAAGCTCTGGACAAGCAAGAATTGGTAAATTCTTCACAACTTCCTAACTTAATGTGGGGTGGGGAACACTTGGCTTTCTAGATAGGAGAAAACAATATGGCCTTGTAGAACAGAAGGTGAAAATTCTGGCAACTAATGGCTGAACATTACCTAATGACAATAGAATGCATGATGAGGCTAAATGCAATACTTTGCATCCCTGGATCCAGGAGACTCCGAGGTCAAACCTATATTCTCTTAACAAGTATCAAGATAAATGAGGATTCTTTGATTTGTACTTAAAATGTGTTCTGCTCAACTCTCTTCAACTGCTTTCCTCTTCACCCTCACTACTGCAGGCCAGTATTCTGCTTCTGCTTTCACTTTTGTCATAAGCTAAGAGTAGCATGTGCCCATGGCCATGGAAAACTGAATGAAATCCTCCACATGTCTCTTGTAGGACAGGACAGGGCCTGGGCTGACTTGGAAGTCACCGAGGAGTTCTAACAGAGAGCATCCATCACCTTAGGGCCAAACATTTCAAATGAATTCGGGCTATGCTATTACCGACCCATGTGAGCTTAACCAAGTAATTTAACCTTCCTCCAAATCTCATCTTTCTCATTTTTTAAAAAGAAAATTTACTTTATGCGGTTGTTCTGGGGTCAGGGATAATACAAATAAGCACCCAATACTTCCTGACTTAGAACACCCCAGATAGTGAAGAAAAGAAAGCAATTCCAAGTTTGAAACACTTGGCTTTCATGGCAACAGTTTTTTTCTGTTGTTGTTGTTCTGCGTAGCCAAGGACAGAGAGAGTCCATTGTTTCTCATTAAACCCCTTGAAAGATTTTCAAGTAAAAGAACCGATACAAAATATGAGAAAATATGAGAAAACAGTTTTTCTTACACACCCCATGGTCCTTCTCTATAACAACATGCCTTTCTTTCTTTCAGGGAAAGGAGGGTGGCATTTTATAGTACTGTACTTTCGAGGGGGTTGAGTCCCCAGAAAGTTGTAATCACAGCAAAAGTAGAGAAACTAATAAACCCTACTAGTAAAGCAAAACAAAAAGGATGGATTTAAATAATGACGAGAACATTGTGAAAGCTTTCAAAGGAAATAACTGTAAAATGATGTGGGTCAACTTTCTCTTCTCTATGAGAAAAAGCTCTCAAACCTTAGGATCAATGATGGAACCTTGCCAGGAGTAAGAATCTACTTGCTTTTAAAAAGTTTGAGAAAGAAAGAAGCATGTATCTGTAGTAAGTCCCTCCCGCCATACATAAATGTGATGGTCACTAATATTCTAGCTGGTGATCTATTGACAGCTGCATGTATATTCACAGTAATGATGTCATAAGGAAGATAAATGTTTTGCCATTTCAGGCATTCTTCATTTTTAAGACAGAACTGGCTTTAAATCACATATAGTTTCACAAATGTATGCCAAATATTGCTATTTTTATTACATGTAAATATACCAACCAACCCTGATACATCTTTATGAATCTTTATGAAATGTGACTGAAGTTTAGTATGCATATTAGTCAACATGTTAAAGTATGAGGTTTGAAACAAACTTTAAAAAAACATGAACCTAGAATTAGCACTATGTTTAATACTGAAGAAATGGAAGTTCTCCCTGCTGATAATGATAGGATGAGAACACAGAAAACAATGCATGGCCATTAAACACTAGAAAAGTGAACATAATCCTTTCTTAGAGTGACTTGCTTTCTAAGCAATGACATCATCAGTCTGTCTTCACTCCTAGAGCCAGCCTAAGTCTTGAAGAGTATTTCTGAACTATACTGGCCCATTTCTTTCTTTTTTGAGATGGTCTTACTCAGTGGCCCAGACACATCTTGAACTTTTGATCCTCCCAAGTGCATGTGTGTTATGCTTGGTGGGCCTCTTCCTTTAGAACACTAGTAAAACACGTAAAAGCCTAGCCCCTGTGGGAAACCTCCTCTTCCTCTCCAGAACTACTCTCAAAACTCTTCTGGGACATGCTCTGCCTGAGAAAGCAGGCAAAAGATGCAAAATAATCTTTGAAGATGCCAAGGTTTTTCTACTCAGACAGAGTTCACACTTCCAAGTTTGGTCCCCAGTATGGCAATATTGAGAGATGGTGGGGCTAAGTTGAGAAGCCGTGGCAGAGACGAGTGCATGTGTCCCGACCAGGGGTGGTGCCTGCTCTCTGTCTTGCCATCACGCTCTCACCTGCTCCCGTCACTGAGGCCTACGCAAAGCTAAGCAGCAGGGATTCGTGACCTGCTTTGGGACCCCCAGAACTGTGAGCTCACCCATTTCCTTTCTTTGGAAATAACCTAGACTCTGGTAACTGCCCGGTCTCACATCAGCAAGAAAAGCTAATACAGCTAACTAAAGGTTTGTACCTAGGGGCCTTTAGTGATGGCATCCAATAAGACATGCACACTCAATAAGCAGATGATCATCATTTGCTATACTATTTACTATCCTTATACTAAAATAAAAGTCCTCATGTTAATTGACTGAGGGTTTTTTTTTCTGTTGTGGTTTTGTTTGTTTTTTGAGAGGTCTTACTACAGAGTCCATGCTAGCCTTGAACTTTCAACAACAACCCCCACTTGGTATTTCCACTACAAGCATAAGCTAGCTGAACACAAAGACATTCAACTTCTGTTCAGTTATTGCATTTTACTCAAAACAAAATATGGCTGGGCATGGTGGCATACGGCTTCAGTCCCAACACACAGGAAGCAGGGGTAGGTAGACTGCTGTTGTTTCCGGGCCAGCCAAGACTATAAGAGAAGATCCTATCTCAAAAAAAAAAAAAAAAAAAAACCTAAAAAACGAACTAAATCCTACCTTTACTTTTTTCTTATTTAATATTTTGCATGATTACAGTTTAAATATCAACATTTTTTTCTTCTGGATAATTTACTTTATGGTCTATTAGTGAATTTGTAATTGTAATCTTATAACACATGAAGTCCCTCCTTCACTTAACAAATCAGTTATAATTTAGGCAGCATTTTTCAGAGAAGTGAAAATGTTTTTTTAATAGAACATACGCCACAAAACTAATTAGTTTATTAATTGCTATTAACACTTTTATTCACAAGCTAGTTCAAAAGTTATGTTCTCAAGTACATTTCCTGAGCTTTTAAAAGTAAGAAAGTCATTTTAAACACTGAAACTCACTGTGTAGACCACGCTGGCCTCGAGCTCACAGAGATCCCCCTGCCTCTGCCTCCCGCGTGCTGGCATTAAAGGTGTGCACCTTTAATTTAATTTTAAAATGAAGAAAGTCATTTTAAAAAGCATACAATGGCAGACCAGACTTATGCTGGAGAATTAAATTTATATATGCAAACTTATAATAGTTTTCCACTGAATTAAAAGCATGGCATCTACATTACACTCAGATTGTCCCAACAAGCTCTGTGTTCTATATTGCGGATTAAGTCATTCTCTGTCCTAACCCAGTCCTGTTGCTCTCCTGTCCTGACTGATGCAATGCAGTCTGTCCTCCCCCAGGGGGTATACTCCTGAAAAACTCCACTTACAGTTTTTGGTTGCTGTTACCTTAGTCATTTATTATTTTTTTGAGATGGGGCCTCAACTTGTAGCCTAAGCCAACCTTAACCTTCTGACCCTCCTGCTTCAGTCTCACAACTGAAGACATGTGTCACCATGCTCAGCTAAGATGCCAACTCTTTTACAGCAAGACCAGGTGGGGGTGGGGGAACAGTCAAGAGAGGGTCATAGGGGAGAGCAATTAAGAACTGGGTACATTTGTGTGTGAGTGTGTGTGAGAGAAAGAAGGGGGAAGGGAAGGAGGGAGAGACTGTCCTATGCTTTCAGTTTTATTATTTTTATGCGTCTTTGTATCTTTCACTTATATTTCTTTAATTCCCATGCCTCTACCCTGGCAAGAAGTGATTTTTGTTGAGGCCGGTCCTTAACACACTATAGCAGAACCACTATTTACAAACCATGCATTGTAGTGGGGCACTGTAAGTAGACTGGGTGACATAAGGCATTTGGGGAAGGGGTATGCAAATTATATGTAAATAATTTGTTGTCTTATATTAGGGTATTGAGTATGATCAAGGAACAGCTATGTAATGATGGAACTGTGTCCTGGAGGTCTGAGTTACAAGCATCCCTTTCTTTAACTAAAATTTCCTAACATATTACCTATCACCTTGTCACTTGGAAGTTTAGGAAATGGTGTTTTCCAGATTCAACTCATGTTCTGCTTTCTTCATCTCTAATTGTCTCCCTAATGTCACACACTAAAGGATATAAAATGCATATATAACCATCTACCTTAAACTATACATTCTTAGAAGCTAAAGAAAGCATACGACCATATTGTATAGGACACATATCTTCATAAAAATTCCAAATTTACTATATTGCGATTAAAACATTGGCAACATGCATGTAATAATTAGAAACACCCTGGTCAGTCAGAACATATGTAATATCTAAAACATAAGAACAAAACATGTTTTTGTGCTATACAGTGTAAACATTAAAAACACACATAGTTACCCATTTTGTAGGGACTCCAGTGGGTAAAATTAGGACTATTGGAGAAAACTAAGATGTGGGGCAATTCACCTGACAGTAAAAGATTAGTACAAAGCATCAAATCCCAGAATGACAGAATTGATTTGGAAATGCAAAATTTACTTATGTAGTGTTATTTCATTTGTATATTAATCAATAAAGCCTGCTTGAAGATCAAAGAGTAAAACAACCCCATTGTTCAGCCTTACAGACCAGGCAGTGGTGGCACACATTGTTTATCACAGTACCCACACTAGTTTTTCATAGAAACTGGATGGTAGTAGTGCATGCCTTCAATTCCAGCCCTAGAGAGGATGGGAGATGGGAAGAGACAGCTCTCAGACAGTTTCATTCTGAGATTTCTGGAGGCAGGATCGCCATTTCAGCCTGAGGTAGAGGTAAGAGCCAATGGCTGGCTATTTTGCTTTTCTAACCTTCAGGCAAGCTTTATTTATTAAAATATAAATGAACTATTACTATACATACGCCTAGATAATTACATCAGCTCTCCCTTATCTGTGGTTATAACTTCTATGGTTTCAGTTATTCACAAGATCAACTGCGATGTGAAAATAACAGATGATTCCAGAAAGAATAAATTCCTAAGTCTCAAATCCCTTACTACTCTGAATGGGATAAAGAAGTCTTCAGCCATCTTGCTGTATCCCAAACACAACAAACCATCTTCCTGTCTAGTAGATCCAGTGTGTGCTAACTGCCAGTTAGCTACTGGCTGCTTGCATATGCCGCAGTCAGGCTGTTATACTGGTTCTCCAGTCGGGGGCGGGGTGGCTGTTTCTCTCTTTTATATATATATAAAATATTTGAAAAAGGGTCTCACTATAACTCTGGCTGGCCTCTAGAGGAGGCTGGTCCAATTCTGCCTCTGCCTCCCAAGTGCTAAGATGACCAGCGCAGCAATGTTTTATTTACAATATAAACCAAGGTTTATATGCCATGAAGAATTATTTTTACTAGGAGTCTTAGCACATTTTGTCTGTTTATAGACAATCTTATTAAATGGCCCAGGATGTCACTGAACTTGCCATCATCATCTTGCTTCTGCCTCCCAAGTAGTTATCAGGCCTTTATCACTAGGCCTAGCTTAATTTCTTTTAAATAGAACTAAAAATAATTAGGGCCAGCAAGTTGGCTCAGTGGGTAAAGGTTCTTGCTACTCAACCTGAACTCCCATAAGTGATCCTCTGACCTCTATTTGTACCTGTATATGAGACACACATGTCCCATGTAAATAAATGAAATTTAACTTTGCTAATTAATAAAATAGCTGTATGTATCAACAGGAAAGATGATAAATTAGGGCTAAAATTTAAAAAACATTTTAAAAACTAAAATTTATTTTAAATCAATATTAAGATTTTACATATTTTTAATCAAAATTTTCTAATTTTTGAGACATATTACATAATTTTCCCCTTTCCTTTCTTCCCTCCAAAACCTCCCATGTACCCCTGCTCTGGATCTCTTTTTAAATATTGTTATGTATATATACTATGTGTTTTATATATATACATGTATATATAGTGTGTGTATGCATTCTTAAATATATAATAATGACATGTTCAGTCTATCTGTACAATGTTACTTGTATGTATGTTCTCAGGGCTGACCATTTTGTACTGGATAACCAATTGGTTAGGAAGACTATTTTTCTGCTCTCAACATTCGTTAGCTGTCTGTAGTTCTCTGTCTAGGGGTGAGGCAGCCTGGACTTTCCTCCTCCTATTTCAGCATGTCTGTTGGGTGTTGTCTGTGTTCAGGTCATGCTTAGGGTGACCATGTTGAGATTTCATTGGTGTAATTTCTCTGGCACTTCTAAAAGACATGTTCTCACAACAATTTTCCTGCTTCTTATAATCTTTCTACCCCTCGTCCACAAGAAGAGCCTTAGGAACAAGACTTGTGTTATAGATGGTATTGGGCTCTTAAATTTTATATTTTGATTGCTTTCTGATAGTCTCCATCTGCTGCAAAGAAAAGTTTCTACACTTATCTGTGGGTATAAGGATAAATACTTAGAATGTAGCTAGGGATTATATTGGCTCAGTAAATGGTGGCAGTAGGTTTTCCTTCAAGATCCATGACTTCACTAGCCCTGGGTAGCTCTAGGTTTCCGGGTACCAGGTATGATTTCCCTTTTTTATTGAGGCAGTTTTAAATAAAATTAGAAGACTGTTGGTTACCACAAAGCTAGGTATGCCATTACTTTTCCCTTAAAGTTATCATACCATGTTGGTTGCTGTGGTTCACGGTTATCATAAATGGGTATGACCACTGGTTGTTTTCTTCTTAGAAAGCATGCTTGATGCCTTTTGGTACCATGAAAGAGAGTCTTCAGGAAGATGCAGGTTAGATCCAGCTCAGGCTCTCTGTCTAATATGCATGGTGTCTTCAGCATATTACTTACCTTGTGGACTAACCTTGTGCCTCAGGAACGGGGGAGGAGGGTCAACCAAGGGCAGCAGCAGTAGCCTATAATGTTTAGGGAGTCTCCAACCCTGACAAATGACTCAAAAGAGGTCCTGGTGTTGGGGTTTTGTTAGATAGTCTACAACGCAAGCGAAACATTGCCAACCAGAAGAGGAAATTTTCATTCACATGAATCATGAGTACTTTTAGATTGATAGTTAATAATGTGATTCCTATGACTTTTCAGCCATTCTTACTGCTATTTTTACCCTTCTTCTATACTTATATCCCTTCACTCCTTAATTAAGGCCCCCTTTTTCCCATTTCCCCATTCAGAACACTTGGATCCTACAAGTCCCGTCTCAATTGCTCTTCTATGCTCCTGACTTCCCCCACACTCCAATTATCCCTTTTTACTTCCCTGACATCTACAGTTACTTCAGATTATATATTCATACCTGAAGACTTGGAGGAAGAATTGTATTCTGTGTCTGGGTTACCTTATTCGATCTAATTTCATTTACAAATTAAATTCCATCTAATTTCATTTACCTGCGAAGTTCATGATTTCATTTTTCTTTACAGCTGAATGGGTATCCCAGAGTATATATGTACCAGATTTTCACTATCCGTTCATTAGTTGGTGGACATTTAGGCTGTTTCAATTTCCTAGTTACTGTGATTAGAGCAGCAATGCTCATGGCTGAGCAAGTGCCTGTGCAGTAGTATATGATGAAGAGTGGTAAAGATGGTTCATACAGATTTATTTTTGTGTTTTGGGGATTACCCGTGCTGATTTCCAGAGTGGCTGCAGCAGTCTACAATTATACCCACAGTGAACACAGTGAATGTGGGGTCCCTTTCCCCCATATCCTCTCCAGTTTTTGTTGTATGTTGTTTTGTTGATCTTTGCCATTCTGACAAGAGAAAGATGAAGTTTCACAGCTAGCATTTGCAAATGGGATGATGAACACGTTTGATATACTTCTTAGCTGTTTTTACTTTTTCCTTTGTAAACTCACTGTTCAGAGCCTAAACCCATTTTTTTTTTTAATTTTTATTTTTTTGGTTTTTCGAGACAGGGTTTCTCTGTGGCTTTGGAGCCTGTCCTGGAACTAGCTCTTGTAGACCAGGCTGGTCTCGAACTCACAGAGATCCGCCTGCCTCTGCCTCCCGAGTGCTGGGATTAAAGGCGTGCGCCACCACCGCCCAGCCCCCATTTTTTTATGGGTTGTTTGGTTGATGCTCTACTCTTTGAATTCTTTATATAACACAGATATTAAGCCCCCGTCACTGTAAAACTGGCAAAGATTCACTCCCATTTGGTGGGCTTTGATTCAACCACTTGTTTTTGCTGCTGTTTTTTAATTCTGTAAAGAAGTGTTCTAGATTCATAAAATTGCCCTTGTCAATTGTCAATTATTGGCCTTAATTCTTGGGCAACTGAGTCCTATCAGAAAGTTCTTCCCTATACCTATACCATGCAGGGTTTTCTAGTTTGTTTTTTCTTCTTTAAGCAATGAAAAATTATACAGTCAGATAGTTCATGCCCAGTCGTATTTATAAGGGACAATATTCTGGTTCATCTTGTACCATTTCAAAGAATTTGTCTCCAGCCCAAATAAATTTAGACACAAAATTTGAATTATATATGTGTACATATGCATATATAAAACCTAATGTGACAAAGATAGAAACTATTTCAAATAAATTTACATTTTAAACAGCCATACATTTTAAAGAACGCGCTACGCCAGAGATTGAAAACGTTTCTCACACAGTCTCTCATTCCATTTGCAATAGGTACTATACATTCATTTGAGTAAATGTGAGTCAATTGATAGAATCAGTCATTTGTGTAATAGCTTCTGCATAGAATTATCTAAGAACAGTGACAAAGATTACCTAACTAAGAGCTTTGTAATTGGTATAAAATCTCAGCAGGCTATTTTGGGATTCTTGGCAGCCTAATGTTTTTATCATCTTGATAACTTTAATAGATTTAAGTAAAAAATTTGTTTGAAAGGGTAAAAATTTTTAAACCCAGAATCCAATTATTTCCTGGGCACATTTAGTGTCTTCCTCTACTTTGTGAAAATCTATAGTTTTTAACGACAGAGACTGAACTGAGAAACTATCACATCTTAAAGAAAATTACTTTGGAGACAGGTCTATCTGAGGGCAGATGATGTAACTACAGTAACCCATAAGTTCCTTCAGGAAAGACACATGACCAATCATACCAACTGACCACCAGATGTGTGTATGAGTGTGACTGTGTGAGTGTGTATAATAAATCATTACTACTGAGTGTATGAGTGTGTAACTGTGTGTGTAATAAATCATTTCTACTGATTTTCAAAATAAAATTTATGTGTTTCTTCTTGTCAAAAATTAGCAGAAAAAAAGGAAAGAAAGTATCCTCAGAAAAAAGATTTTAAAAGTACATATACAGTGTTAGGAATATTCCATGGCACTAGAGTTGTGAATATATTTAATATATTTAATAATTTTTGTTGAGGTAAGTAGTTTCATATTCTATGCAAAATAAAATTCTAAGAATCTATGCCTTTTATTATACTATGGTATAAAGGAAAGAGGTTTATGCATAAAACAGACTCACTTTTGTTAGTACATGAAAAACATACCCTAGAAGGCAGCAGGTCTTTCCATTCTTGTACCTGCACTAACCACCCAATACCTCACATCCCAGTGCTGACACAATGAACTGAAGAAAAACAGTTCTTTTGTACCTATCTACCATCCACACGAACAAAATTTAAAAAACATTCAACACCTGATGTAGGTGGGTCTTCTTTCTATGTGTTGCTTTCACTGGTTAATTAATAAGAAACTGCTTGGTCTGATAGGTCAGAACATAGGTGGGTGGAGTAGGTAGAACAGAATGCTGGGAAGAAGGCAATGAGTCAGTCACCATGAAGCTCCGGCCCAAGATGGACGTAGGATAGAATCTTCCCGGTAAGCCACCACCTCATGGTGCCACACAGATTGCAAGATATGGGTTAAAGCAAGATGTGAGAATTAGCCAATAAGAGGCTGGAAACTAATGGGCAAGGCAGTGTTTAAATGAATACAGTTTCCATGTAATTATTTTGGGTAAAGCTAGCCAGCATCCGGGAGCTGGGTGGTGGGAAGAGGCCCGCTGCTCCTTCTACAAACACCTAAATGCTGAAGGAATAATTTGTGTTCAGAGAAATACTTCTGAGTGCCCCACCAGCCAAACACCACTGCGACTGTTATCAGTGATGAATAAACACGGCTGACGATTGCAGTGAGGGAGAACTTAGCCTGCGGGTTAATTAGGTCATGGTGCCCAAGTAGAGAGTGAGAGGGTCTCCCAGAACTCGGGCATAAGGCTGGAGGATGGAGTGAGACGTCTAAGGAAGAAGACGTTGCTCTAAATTGGTTACAATTACAAAACAGGGACAAGTCCTGAGCAGGTACAAAAGGCAGCTGTCACTCAGATAAGCTGGGAGGAGGAAGTCTGCAGTGTGTGAACCACACAGAGACTCTGCTCACCTTTCAGTTAGCAATGTTCTTAAGTAATCTTTGTTCGTCCATTTGATATTTTTTCAAGTGCCTCGATTTGAAGCTGATGCTACATGAAATTGTTAGGTCTGGAAGGAGAAAAATATAGCCTACTTCCGTCAAGAAATTCTCACATTGCATCTTTCAGATGTTATTGGGCCAGCTGTCCTCTGACAGCCACATGTGCACTATGGCACGTTTGCACACACCACACACACACACACACACACACACACACCACACACACAACACACACAACACACACGTACACCCGCGCACCAATTTATGTGCTTTTAACCACTGGACCATCTTCAGCCTCTGGGCTTCAACTCCTCTCTTTTTTTTTTTTTAAAGATTTTATTTATTTATTATATATATAGTGTTCAGTCTCACTGTATGCCTGAATGCCAGAAGAGGCACCAGATCTCATTACAGATGGTTGTGAGCCACCATGTGGCTGCTGGGAATTGAACTCAGGACCTCTGGAAGAGCAGTCAGTGCTCTTAACCTCTGAACCATCTCTCTAGCCACCCCCACATCAATTTAAAAAGCATACCATAATAAAAATTTAAAAGATGCTAGTTTATTCCCAAAGGGATAATTTTATTTCTATCAATTGGTTGGACATAATTTCTTAAAATTTTAACATGATAGCTTGCCCAGAACACTATTTCTATGCCCAAGTTAGTTCTCAATCATTGCTAATTCCACCACACCACTGAACAATGCCATCCCAAGGGCGGAAGTGATGTTAGGAATCTTGCATGACTTTCTTTGATCCATAGGAAGTAAATCTGTTGATGTCCAGTGGGTGTTAGTTTAATTGTTCATGCCATCTACAAAGCTTTCAGAGGCCCTCACTCACCTGTTCTCTGAATAAAGTTTTCAGAACATTCCTATATTCATTTCTATCTCTTTTGAGCTTTTTGTTAAAAAATGATGTACTCACATCCATTTTTGTTGCAAGGCATTATGTATATCCCTGTTTTTTTTTTTTCCCCAGTATAATGTGGTCATATCCTATCCTTTTGAATCTTAAAGCTTTTGTTTGGTTTTTATGTTTTTTTGGAGGCAGGGTTTCACTATGTAGACCAGGCTTGGCCTTGAACTCAAAGAGATCCACCTACCTCTGTCTCCTCCTGAAAGCTGGAATTAGAGGTGTGGGGTCACTACCACCCTGGCTTTAAGGCTTTTACTATACTTAAATTTTCTTTAAGGCTCTTAATATATTCAAAATTTTGAAGCTATTTGTTGGAGAAATATTACTTTCATTTTTGTTTAATCTATTAATATTAATACTTTTTCCTAAAAAGTATTACATAAAGACCTAAAGGTGGGAGAGGATTGAGATTAATCTTTCATTCTTTTCTTTCAAAACAAACCATATAAATTATTAATTACTCAGCAACATTATTTCATTTGTCCTAGAAGAAAATCATATTAAAGTGCATGATATATGGATGTGACTCATAACCCTTTTCTCATTCAGGAGACTGTTTGGTTTCAAAACTTATTAATTCAAATTATATCATATAATATTTCAGCATAGTATTTGGCCTCCAAATCCTTGCAGTACCTGAGGGCAAATACTGACATAGGCACCATGCGCCAATACTAAAAGGAAACAGAAAGTGGTCCAGGAACTCTCTGTGAAAGTATTTGTGAGTTGCTAAGCATCTCTAAGATTCACCGAGAACACTGTGCAGGAAATACAGCTTCCCGAGCCAGCAAGCACAAGCTTCTGCGATGATGACACTACAGAGGTCTGAATTTTGCTTTCCGCTCTTAATTGGATTCCCCCCCCCCCATTCTTAGCTGGCCTTTGCTTCTAGACATCATCATTCATATTTCTATTTGGGATGTTTCACTTTTCTTTTGCAAAAAGTATAAGCAAGAAGCTATTTTGTTTCCTTAATAGTTTTTGAGAATGAAAAGAAGAGTAATTTTGCAAACAAGTGCACGATGGCATTCTCTTTCCGGAGACTCCCCCATCTGCCAGTTATTGCCCCTGGCATTCTAATAACTTCTTTAAGACAAGTCATTTTGTGTCCTGTCAGAAAGCAATACATCACTCACTCTCAGTGCAATAGAGGGTAGTAGAATAATAGAAAAAACAACCTATGGAAGATTGAACATCAATAGAGAAAAAAGATTCCTTTCATTCACCTGGGGCCCAATCCAAATGTTGAAGCCAAATACATATAACTAGAATTATAAAGAGCAATAAATTTTTTCTCACAGATGAGGAAGAAAAAGAAGCTCAGGGAGAAGGCTAAAGCTAACCTAAGAACTGGTTTGGTTTGGTAGACAGAGTACTTGTCTCCACGAGTACAGTGGTGTGCTCAGACAGGAGGGTGTGCCTCAGAGCCCACAGATTCCACGCACACTCTTGCCACTGTGTAAGCTTCTCTTAGCTGGGACTGATTTCTATCCAATTAAGCTCTTAAGTACTACTTCCTTTAAAAGAAATTTCCATATATAAAATGATCCAGTCACTTCAGATAATTACACATTTCTACTTTCTCTCAAAAGGAACTGAAGCACACCATCCCTGTTCTGCTCCCCATTCCCTGTCAGGGGAATCTGTCAATTCAGATGACATCTAATGTCCATGGGTGGCGGGGGGAGGAATTATTAAGAAGTGTAGCAATTCCAAACTGTCAGAGAGGGTTATGATCAAATGTATAAAATCAAGATATTCCAAGTAGGCTTGATCCATCCCTTGAGAAAATACTGCTCGGCCCCACATATTGTTAGCCATACCCACACAAAGCTAAGATGCTATTTGGTTAAGAAGCTTCCTGAGAAGTAGTGTATCTAGTGTGCAGCTATGGGAGGGGTATTCTTCAGGAAGATGGGAGTTACACTGTGCTGTCACCCAGTTAGGGAACACAGTCTACTGTGGTCTTGTAGAAAAATAAGACAAAAAAGGTTACAGACAGCATTTGCTTCCAAACAACTTCAAGAAATTAAATAAATGCCCAGTGGTCCTCTCCAAAACAAGATCAAGAAAGAACTGGGTAACTGTGACAGTGCTCATAATGTTCTGGCCTAAAACACAAGGGAAGTTAAACTTCATTCATGAAAAAAAACATTTAATCTTGAGACAACAAATACAAAAGACCAATGATGTGTTTAGAAGGAAAATAGGAATGAGTGTGGGGAGGCTGAGTTTCTCCTAATTAGCAACTTAAAAAGAAGGGCTGGAGTGGAAAGTAGAGAAACCAGCATACACACCGTCGATATAAACTCGTTAGCTCAGTGGCAACCCCTTTCTCTTTTTCTGTAGTAAAACTTAAAACGCTTTCCATGGAAATAATTTCAAACAGAAAATTTACGAAATCAGTAGAGAAGACTCCTACCTGCCAGGCTCACCATTTTGTACTGCTTTGCCCTTGAGCTTTCTATGTTCTCTACATGGATGTGTTTGTCTTTAACTTCAGTGTCCGTGCCCTAAACACATGGGAACTGTCTCGGGGTCTTCTCAGGTTTATCTGACTTTCTCATTGGTGATGCTCATTTTGAACCCAACAAAGTACTGGTTAATTTATGGGCAGATAGGCAGAAATATGCAAATATGTTAATAGAATGTAGTCCCTAAGATTTAGCCCCCCAACGTGACATTTGTCCATACCAGTTTTTACTGCGATTGAAGCAATGGTTAATTTGCTATCTCTAACAGTCCCTCCAAACTGATGAACAGAAATGAAGACTAAGATCTTAAAGAGCTCCCTTTATTCATTCATATACTCAGTTATTCCTGTTTTATCCAACTCACTATATAGTATAGCACTATCATAATTTATTTTGATTGTCAAATTGTCCTAAATTTGGCCATTAAGAAACACTTCATAAGGACTTTGCAGTTCTTACAATGCCTCTTTTTCCTTCCTTCTCTCCATCCCTTTCTCTTTTTTTCTTTTGAGCACTTGCCTATTGCTTATAGCAGTGGTTCTCAAACTTCCTAATGCTGTGACCCTTTAATGCAGTTGCTTATGTTATGGTGACCCCAACCACAAAATTATTTTGTTGCTACTTCATAATTGTAATTTTGCTTCTGTTATGAATCATAATGTAAATATCTGAGTTTTCCAACAGTCTCGGGAGACCCCTGGGAAAGACAGAAAACCACGGGCATAGAACAAGTTATTCCAGCTCATGTGAAGGTTTCAGTCTCCTGTGTCCAGAACCCTTTATATCCCATTACTTCCCAGAGCTCTGGTCTCTTCAGCAGCTCATGGAGGCATGGCACGTAGTCACTTAGGCCCTGGAGGTTTTGCCTCACTGTTCCGCGGTGCTTCCTCTCAAGCACCCCTTCTTCCTAGCACCCGCCTTGCTTACATACTTGCTCAATACTACAAAAATGTAAGTCTCAGGATTACTATATTACACATATTTTTAAAAGTATTAAAAAAAGATCTGCTTCAGTTAAAATCCTTTTCTTCCCCTTGTTCTGGGGCATAAGGTCAAATATGATATTCCAATGTCACTTAAATGTGACTATTTGAAATACAGACGGCTTGTCTGTCTGTATTCAGGGCCTAGTATTTCACCTCCATCCTTGACTTTAACTTTCTTGGTAAGCATAACAGACTTCCTGAAGTTATGCTTGCACTAAGAAGAGTACTTTCTAGGAAATGTCCCTGAATTTGTTACTTTGTTAGATTTCTCATTTTCCCCTTTATTTGCCCCACCCTCCCAGGCTTCTTTTCTGAAACTTCAGCTTCTTGAATATAACCAACTTTCATGCTTTCTGGTTCATTCTTTCTGTGTTTCATTTTACAAAAAGACAGTTTAAAATAAGAACTTTAAAACGCTTCACTCTATACTAGACATCTATTCCTGCCTAAATAATTCACCTCTATGGTTGGTAGCTACAAGAACATTAGCTCATACAGTTTCTGGAAATGGATAGCTGAAGGATCCTGACTCAGCATCACAGGGTTGCATCCAAGCTAAAGGATGGAGCTACAGTAGTACCTCAAGACTGACTGAGACTGGAAATCTACTCCCCCCCTCCTTGTAGGATGTGTGCTGACAGTTCTCAGTTATCTATTACTGACTGTGGTCAGAGGCTCCAGTACCAGCTTATGGACTTCTCTGGAGTCGCTCACAACACAGCAGCAGAGTATCCAAGAGACCAAGAGAGAGTGTCAAAGCCACAACAGAAGTGACACGCCATAACTCTGATACATGGCGGGGCTAGGACATGACAAAGGATATCAAAACCAAGACATAGGGAAGCTAGCTACTGCATATTATTTCTTATAGAAAGAATGTTACATAGTATCTATTCATACTCATGTCTTAAAAAGTATATTGAGAACAACATCAGTTAATTCACAGAGAACAATCACTTGTATATGTGAAACACTCTACTGGACAATGTGATACAGATCACTAGCCATTTGGTAGATTCCAATAATTTGGAATTACAAACAATAGATTACCCATTCATACACATTTGTTATGATTCAAAAGCAAAGTGTTATAAATCTACTCTGACTCACCAATAAATTAAGTCTGTTCAGGAGTGCTGGTTGGCATGCTTTTGAAAAGGAGTCTTACTGTGCCTTTTTCCTGCCATTTCCTGTTATGACAGCCTATTACCCCAGACTAGCCTGGAACACATGTTTTCCTGCTTCAGCAAGCCACTAGATCTGGCCCCCTTATACACTTTTAAATAGCTTTATGATGTATTTTTTAAGCACTTGATGTAGTGATACACAATAGTCTATGATTATCACCTGTATCCCACTAAATCTAGGAACAGAGAGAGATAGATAACAGTAAGCAGAAAGTAGGTGCTAAACGGGGTAAGGGAACAACTGAGGAGAGTGAGACAATGTTATGGTAAAATCTGCTAAAAAATAAAAAATAAAGAGGCAACCACTAGGTAAAAATAAAATAAAAAATAGGCCATTTTTAAATGTCTATTAAAAGGTTCAAGCTCAAAAGTTATTTAAAGAAATTCAGTTGGCCAGGTAATACTGGAAAAGGTCAATAGGCCTTACCATTTCTATAAAACGTAGAAAGATGATTGAATTACACTTGAGATAATACCGTATTAATGCTTGATTTCCCACTACATTTGGGTTATATAGGCTATATCTTTGTTCTTAGGAAGAGAGTATATGCTAAGGTGTTTAGCCATGAAATACTACATGTCTGCAAATGCAGAGACAGGTGCACAACATCTCTCTCTCCTTTCTCTTCTCCCCCCCCCCCCGTGTATGTGTGTGTTCCTGTGCCTACAAAACATAACTGGTAAATCTTACTAAATTATGAAATTGATTTTCTCAACTTGATTGGATTTGGAATTAGCTAGGAGATGCACCTCTGGGCATGTTGGTGAGGGCATTTCACAGAGATTTAACTGGGGAGGGATGAACCCTCCTGGACCTAAATCCAGGCTGCATAAAAGAAAGGGGAGGAGTGAGTGATCATTAGAATTAGTCTCTTTCTGTTTTCCTGACTCACACAGAATGTGACTGCCTCCTCACACTCTTATGGTCTTTGCCTTGTTTTGTCATAAAAAACTACTACACTGTTAGAATAAATCTGTTCGAGTCAATCAATAAATATTCATCTGACCGATCATTCATTTTACAGGTATTTATTTAGAGTGCTGAGATCATAACAACAAGCAAAGAGAATTCCACTTCTCAAGAATCTAATACTAGGAGGGATGAGAATCAGCAATAAATAAATAAATGATTTCATTGCATACATGAACAGTGGGTGATGGAAAGAGTAATGAGCTGTGGCATGCATAAACATTTCCTTTATATCAACTACTGCCTCTTTAACCATTTAACCTCCACCTCTTTGAGACATAAACCTGTTACCTATGATAAGATCTCTTAACAGAAGGGGTTATAAGTTAAGAGTACCATGCCCGGGTGTAAATGAGTCAGCCGTCTACTAGCAGCTGACACTCTCCTCACTGTTACCTAGAGCAGGCTGAGAGGTGGTTATGACACGGTGTTACCACAACTATCCCTGGACACATTTGACACAGAAGTCGGGATTGCTTTAAGGTGGCTTGGTTTTCAGGGCAACATAGACTTTTACATCATACTCTACTCCAGATTCCTCGCCTCTGGGTACCACTACACAGGCAATGCTGGGACTGTGTACAGCAAGGCTGTGGCAAAGCAGGAAAGATGGTATTCTGCAAAAGTTCCACTAGCAAACTCTCCAACAGTGAGCTACTTACTTTAATTAGAGTTTAATTATATTCGTATGTAATTAACAATGCTTCCTCAATCCTAAGTGATCTTTCCTATAATTTCACCATTCAATAACATCAATTTGTTTAATGACAAAACTTCATGTCATATTTTCAGTGACTTTTAAAAGTCTTTGAAAATTCTTCAAAATTAAGAAAATGTTTGCTGTTGAGCTATTCCAAAACTGAAAGCTGAGCCAAAGAGTAAATGGATCAAAGAACAGCATAGGGAAGATACTATGTGGCTGTGCCCCCAACACTGTAGCTAAACTGATAAAACATTAGGCTATTGACAACGTTTGTTTTCCATCACAATAAGTCATGCAAAAAAAAAAAATCAGAATTTACGTTTATTTCACTTCAAAAGCTAAAACATTCAATAGTCCTATTCTCTATACTACCTGACCAGTGTTCATTATGATCCAGTATTAACTCCTTGTATTTCACAGTTGCTTACATCTTGCATTCTAATTGGGGAAACAGATTTAGAAAATCGAGAATATCACAAAAATCATGCTGTTTATTCAGTTTACATAAAGCTTAAATACTCAGTGTCAAGAGTAAACAAGTAGAATGACTGGTTCAAAATACTTTCAGGGGACTAGAGAGATGGCTCAACCATTAGGAACACTAACTTTCTTTTAGACAACCTATGGTTGGTTACGAGAACCCATGCTAGGTGCCTCACAACCGCCTGTAATACCAATTCAAGGGGTCCAACATCTTCCTCCTGCCTCTTCTTGAGAACTGGCATGCTTATGGCATATGCTCACACAAGCATGCACACATACAAATAAATAAAGATGATCTAGATAAATAGGAAGGGTAAGGGTGCATAGATCTGGGAGAATTGATGGGGAAGAGTTAGGGTAATATGATCGTAATAGACTGAAATAAAATTCTCAATGAAGACAATATTTACCTAAAAAATAACACGAATAGTCAATTGCACACCGAAAATCAGAATGATGTAGATATACGGACAATGTCAAAGAAGATGCAAAAGTATTTTCTATTTATGTTTGGTGAGTGTTTTGACTATATGTATGTATGTTTTGTGAAAGCCAGAAATGGGTATCAGATACCCTGAAACTGGATTTACAGATGGTTGTGAACTATCAAATATAAAAGGGTGCAGAGAGCTGAACCTATGTCCTCTGAAAGAGCAGGAGCTAGAGTGGCTTAACCACGAAGTCCACCCTTCTAGTCCTATATATAAATAAATAAATAAATAAATAAATGAATAAATAAATGTTTTTGAAAATGAAGTAATTATTTTAGATCTCTAGGGAAGGAGTAAATATTATTTTTCCTATAACTATCACTGAACATACCTAGAAACTTACATCAGACACATCAACAAAAAATAAGAGAACTTTAAAAAGGTAGACAGAAGCTCAACCTACTAGGGACTTCAGTATAAAGATGACATGGCATGAAGTTCCCATCCAGTCCCAACGCTGATACTAAAGAGCTGCAGCCTGGAAATGTCAACTGCCATAGCTAAAATGACCCCTAAGTCTTTCTAAAGAAAGAATTAAGAGAAGCAGGAATAAGCTATCAAGACAGCCAACTCTGCCACTGACCTTGGGGAAATCTAAATACAACAATTAAAAAAATTGGCAGAACAGATGATAAAATACTACACAATTACTTTTATGTGAAAGAAATTAATTTAATATATGATATTGCAGGTTGTTGTGCTTTAAAAACATGATATTTGCATGATATTTATCTACCTACTCAACTCAGTTCAGTTAAGTAGAATTTAGAGTGAAGAAAATGATCAGAGATGGTCTTGACATAATGAAATAGGGCCAATTCACCAAGAAACACAGTATCTTAATGCGCATGTACCAGACAACGAAGCTATGGCACATTTGAAGTAAACACCGACTGAACTTAGAAGGAGGGACGAATTTACAACTTCATTTGCAACTTCATTTACAACTTCAGTTAAAATTTTACTACCATTCTTTTAATTGATTAAACTAGAGAGAAATCAATCAGGACATTGAACAAACACATTTAGAATACATTTATCAGCCTCATGCTGTTTTATCATATCTACAGAACATACTATGGACCACAAAAGAAACAAAACAAATACAAGAAAAATCCAAAAGAATTAAAAATGAAACAGTATTTCCCAGAACTGAACTCTGTAAAAGCAACATGAAAACAGAACAGTTTTTAATATCCAAACAATATTATAAGTAGTCCACGGTTACGGAGTTACACTGAATAAACATAAAAATCAAACATTTACAGGACACACACAGTAAGAGGAAGGTTTAGATGAAACTTCTAACATGAGGAATGCTAACGGAGAGCCACACCTGGTCAATTTTCAACATTCTTATTCCAACATCCAAGAAAAGCCTACTGGTTCAATATAAAAAGCAAGCAAGAAAAACAGTCAAAACAAGAAAACACTTAAAACTAGTAGTTCTTTAAAGATATCAAAGAAATTTACAAAGTTAAAGAAAACACAAATACAGACAGCAATAAGAAACAGAGACTATCATTTCTGACTCTGTAAAGCCAGCAGCCTAAAGACAGATGAAAACACTCGAGCACAATATAAACAAATGTGGAACGTTTACTCAGATAAAATTCAGCAATTCACTGGAAAATATAAGTACCAGGAGTCCCACAAGAAAAGACACCTAACCCACTGTCCTATCTACATTAATCAATTAAGACAACAAGCACCAGGCCCAATGGTTAGAGGTTCATTTAACAAAAAGGGGGTGGGGGATTTTAAAAAGCATATTTCACAATCTCCTTAAAAGTAAAATTTTAAAAAAGCCAGTGAATGCTTTCTTTTCATCTTGCTTTTTTTTTGGGGGGGGGGGGGGTGAGGCAGGGTTTCTCTGTTTTTAGAGCCTAGCCTGGAACTAGCTCTTATAGAACTCACAGAGATCCCACCTGCACTCTGCTCCCAAGTGCTGAGATTAGAAGGCATGTGCTGCCAATGCCTGGTACTGTTTCCACCTTCTAGCCGTTCTCCGACTGCAGCACACACAGGAGCTGAGACACAGCGAACGTCCGTTGGCGCAGTGTTCTACATACTGACTGACTACATCAAGTATCCACCTGTGCACTTGTGCAGTTTCACACAGCCTGACCACTAGGGAGGTGGAAAGAGGGGTGGTCTCTGTCTGTACCACTTGCTACTTTGTAAACGATCTGTAATTGTATCAGATATCAAAATTTCAAAGACTAGGTAGTAATCTTATAACAGCAAAATATTAATAAATTCTAGTATCACTTATACCACATAAACAAATCTGAGACTGGGGGATATAGTAAATCACTTGCCTAGCAATATTAGGCTCTGGATTCTAGTGTCCAATACCAGAACGCCCCTCACAAAGCAAAATTACTATAATAAAATTTCAAAGAAACATTTAAAATACCAATTTGGTGAAGTGCTAATGCTAAAATTCCACAGAACTGCTAGTTTAGTAGCAAAAATCACAGCTGCACTCAAAGTACACCTAACTCAGAGGACACACAAATTATGGGGGCTTCACAAATACCATTATTGATGAGCGGAGCTCTTGCCAGGTTTACTTTATGCTTTTAGGCTGAGGGTAGAGAACATGGTGGCCATGTTTCTCTTTGGCCTCCATAGGCACCAAACACACATGTGGTACAAAGACATGCATGCAAGCAAAGCATACATACAAAATAAGGATTTTTTTAAAAAGTTTAAGATTATATCAATTAATGATTAATGACTACCTTATCTGTCATTACTGTTTGTTCAGTTACCAATAGTCAGATCCTGGACATACGGACATATATTTTTAATCTAATCACTTAATAATAGATTTTAAGTCCAGAGTTCAATCTTTCATCTTATTAGAACAAGTAAATAAAGGTCATGGAACATGATTTCAGCTCTCAACAAATCCATGAAGAAACATGATTAGCTAATGATTAGCTAATGGAACTGGGGACATGATAATGAGACATCCAAACAGATACCAATGAGCAACAAAGTTCTAGAGCCATGCTTCTTACTTCAGACTCAGAAAAGAGTTCATGTATCTGAGGGACAGCAAGCAACCAACTGTAGTGAAAATGCAGATCAGAATAAAAGACGAAAATATGCAAGAGAGAAGCAAGATCGTGACAGGACACAGTTGAAGAATTTGGATTTTATCCAGGAGTAATGGACTATGTTGAAGAAGGATCTGAACAGGATATTGATTTATGCTTTAAAATAGACTTCTCCATGAACTATAGGCTCAATATCCATTGCTTTACAGCTAATATCCACTTATGAGTGAGTATATCATGTTCATCTTTCTGGATCTGGGTTACCCCACTCAAGATGGTTTTTTCTAGTTACATCCATTTGCATGTAAATTTCAAGACGACATTTTTTTTTTTTTTTTTTTTTTACTGCCTGAATACTACTCCAATGTGTAAATGGCAACAGGTGAACCCTAAGAAAAACATACACAGATCCACCTGGAAGGAGAAATAGACAAGACTTGCCTGACAAAATTGGGAGCATGGGGGTGGGGGAGAAGGGGAGGATGGAAGGGGAAAAGGGAGGAAGAAAGGGAGAGGGAGGAGAACGTGAGGGAACAGGAAAGTAGAAATGGAGAAAGGACAGAGATGAGAGCAAGGAAAGAGATATTTTGATTGAGGAAGCCATTATGGGGCGAGCTAAGGAACCTAACACTGAGAGAAATTCCCAGGAATCAACAAAGATGACCCCAGCTAAGACCCTAGGCATAGAGGAGAGGATGCGCGAACTGGCCTTGTCCGGTAGTCAGACTGATGAATATCTTAAATGTCACTATAGAAACTTTCATCCAGCAACTGAATGGAAACAGGCAGAGACCCGCAGAGGAGCACTGGGCTGAGCTCCCAAAGTATAGTTGAAGAGAGGGAGGAGTGATAATATGAGCAGATGAGGTCAAGACCATGATGAGGACACCCACTGAAACAGTTTGTCTGAACTAATGGGAGCTTACCAACTCCAGTTGGACTGGGAAGGAACCAGCATAGGAGCAAACTAGTCCCTCTGAAGGTCTCTCTTGTAATGGCTAAGGCAGATTGCGGCACCACTAGGCACTAGGATTTATCCCTATTGCTTATACTGGCTTTTAGGAACCTATTTTCTTTGGATTGATACCTTGCTCAGCCTAGATACAGTAGGGAGGGCCTTGGACCTTCCCCAAAGCATGTGCCTTACCCTCTCTAAGGAGTGGATACGGGAAGGTGGAAGGGATTGGGAGGAGGAGGGGAGGGAGGGAGAACTGGGATGGTTATGTAAAAATGAAAGATAGTTTGTTTTCTTTTAAAAAAAAATAAAATAAGTCAAGCAGTGGTGGCACACGCCTTTAATCCCAGCACCTCGGGAGACAGAGGCAGGCGGATCTCTGTGAGTTCGATGACAGTCTGATTGCAGAGCAAGTTCCAGGACAGGCTCTGAAAGCTCAGAGAAACCCTGTCTTGAACCCCCCCCCCCCCAAAAAAAAAGCTACTTCAGCTAGTGAAAAAGAACTGAGATCAGAGACACATGAAGTGGCCAAGGCTTGATGAAGATTTGGACCCTAAGGCATATGTGGTGGCAAACAACTGGCTCAGCCATCTCAAGCACAGTATTTTTTATTACCAAGAGGGTGAATGAAAAGTGTTAAGAATGAGAAACTTTTACTTGAGTGAAACCGAGTGATCAAAGCTAAGCAGGCCAGATCATGAAAGTCCTTACCTGAAAAGCAGTGGAGTAAGATTCCACACAGATTTTGCTGATTTAGCAAGCCAGGCACACCCAGAGTCCTCACACGACTGAGAGATGAGATATGAGCCCTAGTTGAGCGCTCAGCATCCTAGGGGCCTGCCCAGTAACCACAGACCTGTTTACAACTTTACAAGGACAATGAATTCAGGTTAGTTTCTTTGTAGTTTTGGTTTTGTTTGTTTTGGCTTTGGAGAAAGGGTATTTACTCTGTAGCACTGAGAATCTGGTAGCTCACGGACCTCAAACTCCGCTCTTCTGCCTCAGTCTCCCAAGTGCTGGGGTTACATGCATGAGCAAAGTTTATTTGTTTTCAGGCACCTTTGTGCAAAATACCGTTCTCCTATTTTGTTTCCCAAAACCACTAGGAAGCTGCTAGGACCAATAACCAGGCCAATCCTTTACAAAAGAAACTTACACACTCCATATTTTACATATCATTGATCCTGCAAAGATAACAATCCTTAGGCCATCTATCCTTCCCTAAACTGTCAATCTTAATCAGTTTCACCTCTGCCTAATTCAGTGTCCCACTGATACCCTCCATCCTTTGTATTGTGCCCCAGAGATTTCATTTTACATGGGAGACAAATATTCTCCTTATTCCTGTTAAGAAACAATTCCTTTCAACACACATTAGGCATTTCTATAATTAAACCAGTGTAACATACCCAAACCTTCACATCCCTCACGTAAGACAGAAGCGCCTGTTTCTATGTGCTAAGCCTGAATATGGTAAAGAAGCACAATTTTGGTGAAATTTATGATCTCAAAGTCACAAAGATGGATGAAAGCTAAAAACAGAGTAGTGCCTTCCTATAAGTCGCAAAGCCCTGGGCACAGGTGAAGGTAGTTCAAGACTAAAGCTGGGTGGTGTGGCACATGCCTTTAATCCCAGCATGGGGGGGGGGGTAAAGTGGGGAGACAGAGACAGGTGGATCTGTGAGTCTGAGGCCAGATTGATCTACAAAGCGAGTTCCAGGGACAGGCTCCAAAGCTACAGAGGAAAGGCTGCCTCTCAAAAAACAAACCAACCAACAAAAATAAACTACAAGGCTAAATACCAAGTTCAGTGCCAACCTGGGGTATATAAGACTTCTCTTAAAAAAAAAACAAACAAAAACAAAAACAAACGAAACAAAATAAACTCAAGGCTAAACACCAAGTAGTGCCAACCTGGGATATCTAAGACTTTCTCTTAAAAAAAAAGTAGAAAAGAGAAAAGAAAATTAAAGGCTAAAAAATAATCTATCCAATGTTAAATATTGAGGGAATTCACGCAAATATAATATATATTCATGGAGAAAAATTACAGATAAAAGCTGATGTTAAGACTACTTATAGACTTCCTGAAATTATCCATGCCACTAAATCAAATATTGTATATTATAAATATTAACCACTGGCAAAATACTAACATGTAATTGTACATATTTTATTTACTACTACTAACATATGTTGCTGTATACTAATAGAAGAAAGGATATATACAAAAATACATGAATGTCATCTCTAAGAAAAAATTGTGATCTTTCTTTTTTGTGTTTTATTTTCCTGTAATTCCAAACATTTTTATACACAGGAAAAAGTCCAAAATACATTACTTTTAAAAATCATAATCATAACACACAAATATCTTGTTCAATAAAATTTACATAAGGTTTGACATGTTCTAAAAAAAACAACAAAATAAACAAACCTATGCTGGTTCAAGTCCTCCAGGTGATCACCCATGAACGCGGGTAATTAACAAAAGCCAAAACCCTCAAGACTTCTATAAAACTAACCACCCGCTCAAGTGGTTCCTCCAATAGTAGAACAGTCGCTCCAATAGGCATCTCTTTCAAATGCCTAATAGCACTATCCAAAATAAAGTTATATGGTAGATGCCAACTGCCATACTGATAGTATATATTTGCTTTGACAGCAGTCTTATGCATAAAACAAAATCAAACACAGATTTTTTAATGTTCTATATAAAGAGATTTACTCTGTTAATTTGCTTTAAGGTATTCCTGCATATTGTTTGGTTAATGCACTAAGCTCATAACATAAACAATAAGACTACAGGAAGATACTCAGTACCCAAATAACCAGAGCGAATCAAGAAGGAAAAAATCATCCTCAAGTTATGTATGAAGTACGACTCATCTGGAATAAAGATGACCTCACTCAGAGTAAGTCTGGCTCCTCCGAGATCTTCAAGAGTCCTGCCCCCTCCTGGGGGAAGGTGTGTTAGGGACTGAACTGGGGTTTTACATGTGCTAGACAAGACTGGGCTGTGCCCTGAGCCTAGCTCCCTTTGGAAAATCAATGCTTAGTCTTTTTAATTTAGCTTTGGAAATAATATTTTCATCATAATTTCACCAGAAAGAAGTCCTTAGTAACAAGTCCGTATTGGCAGAAAAACATTCTGAAACAGCTCAGGAGTATTCCCTTGATGTATGCTATATAGCATAAATGTGTAAGCAGAATAGTTTAATAGACCCAAGAAAACTACTGTCCTAGACTTTTAGTTTTAAGCCATAGCTGAAAGAAAAGTTGTCTCAGAAATATCTTTAAAGGTGAACAGTATCAGTAGTGGTCGGCAATAGTATAGTAGTTTCTGTAACTGAGAAAACTGTAGATTCTCCCCATCTAAGTAAAGTGCAGTGCTAGACAGCTTCCAAATCAGTGTAGATGTGGGCTGGTCTGTCCTCTGGGGCTCCAGTCTCTGCAAGCGAGGATGCCGAAGCTCTACACTAAAAACGATCTTCTCTAACCTGCATTGCAAATAGGAGATGGCTTCTTCTTATGGTGAAGGGCTTATACCTAAACTTGTCTTTGCAGAGAGTAGAAGTAGACCTAAGGCGATGTGCATCAAATGCACCTAGCAAACGGCCAGCAGACAGAGAACTGGAGAAGAGGAAAGGTCAGGGGGAGGACACTCACAAATAGTCTTGCTCGGCACTTGTCACATTCTGTAGCAGCTACACTGAGTGGAGCTCTTTCGAGCTGTATTTCTCTTCTGATCAGAGACCACTAAAGATGCTCTATTATTAAGCATGGCTTTTTAATAAGAGGCTGAAGGTTTCAGGAACTGGGCAGGCCTGAGACAAATCAGACAGGCCCGATTCCATCATTTAAAAGCATGTATTTGTATTTAACTCTGTCTACACTGATTTAAACAGCTTTATTCCTCTAGTGTATGTTATCCTAGAGAAGAAACTCACCTAATCTTTAATTAATTGAAAAAAATCAGATTACTCTGATTCAGCAGTGATTATACTAATTTTACCACAGTGGGAAGTTGTCTTTCCATGCAGAGTAATTAAGCAAAATTCCATATATTTTTAAAGCTTTCTGCACATACATGTCTTCCGTTCATCTCACAATCTCTATTAAAAGTGCACAGCATGGACTGTTAAACTTTAAGCAAGACCACAGATCTCTTCAAACACAGCAAATTAAAAGGTAGTTAAGAGTCACTTACATCCACACAACCTAAAACAATACTTCTAGCACTGCAGTGACAAAGGGGCTCCAGATTACAAAGGTCAGTTAAGTAAAAGAGGGCAAAGGCAGCAAGGTTCAAATGCTGAGAATCAAAACAAAAATAGATCCAATGCAGCACTCGGAGGATGAAGATCAATGAGAGCAGCAGCTCAGGATCTACCTGGTAAACATAATCTTGCAGACCGTGACGAGGGGTGCACTGTACCCCAACATCACCTCTGAGCTGGTACTCGGCACTTGCTTTAATAATACTAATAAGCTCAAATCTGCATTAATGGAAGTAAGAAGATAGTCTATGGTCCCAGTTCAAAAAACTTGGCTGTCGTGGTAAAAAGTGAACAGCTGCCTAAGAGGAGAGCAGGGAGCACTTAAGTATGACGAGAAGGCAGCAGGTTGTCTTTCTGATGCAAACTACTTCTACAGCAACACAAATGCCCTTGTCTGCTCCACAGTGAAGGGCTTCAATACCAGCCGAGAAGAGGAGGTAGAGGAAAACTGTGATGTAAGCCATAAAAACTGACAAAATATGAGGAACGTTATGATTTAATGCTGTGACTCTCAGTACTAGAAGCAGTAAGACTGCTACACAAACATACAACAGCACAATTAATAAGCTAGACAGTCAATGAGGCATTTAGTATTTTCTTAGCTTTATTTTATTCTGTGCAATAAAAATCTCAGGAAATCAAAGAGCCTGCTAGCTCTGTTTTCTTACCTGTGAGGACAGCTTTTGCTGAAGGATCTGCCAGGTCCAGAGCTGATTTCCCATCAGTGTTCCGAATGTTTGGATCAGCTCCGTGCTGCAGCAGCACTGTGCAGGGAAAGCAGAAACAGTATCTTACCTCGGGGATACAGAGATTATTTACTGCTAAGTGTCGCCTCGGCATGGTGTAGGCATAAACATACATTGCACAATTTTTTCTCTTTCAAGAAAAGAAAAAGGAAAGAAAAAGCGGAAAAGCACTGCAGCAAAGAATCCTCTCTAGAGTACAGCGAAGTTGGCAACTTATGGTACAGTATTATCACATGACTTGACATCACAAACATGAAACTAGAAGCTTGCCCTGGACAGTACCGCTCTGCCTCCCGAGGCAGCGGTTTGGGAGCTGTGTGCTTGCTCACTGACTCGCTGTGAGATGTGCGAGCTGAAGCTGCCCTGTCTTTACTACCACTGTGACTGCTTGTTGCTGCTGCTTCACTGCTGAATTTCCTAATGCTTCCTCTCCTCAGAAGAGTTGTAATACTGTGCAGGCTTTTAGTGGTTCACTGCTTTCCTAGGAAACTCACCATAAACACACTGGCTTGCTTCCAGAAGTTTAACTGACACAGTAATGCATGCAACTCCAGCTCTTACAGCCATACAAAAAACCATCCAACTATCTCCTATAAATGACCCTCCATTAAAATATTTAGAAACAGAAATTCAATCACTGAAATGCCTGTAATAAAGCTATTTCATGAAAACCAACTGCAGAGAATCCTTCAGATTCAGAAGCTCTTATGAAAGAATGCCGCTAATAAAACATGGACATGGCACTTGCTATGAGCAATGGAGTAAGAGCAGTGGAGGCTGGAGATGGCTGCCTTGGTATCACCTACCTGATATCTAAACACAGAAACAAAGCGTCCTAGTCAAATACCTGAAATCCAAAGAGGCGAGGAAAGTAAATCTTTCTGAGCACATACCTATCACACAAGGAGAAAATTCCATCTGACCTCGAGATAAACGGGCACGTAAATATAGAGTAAATCACTGCCAGGTTGTGTATACACGGTATAGGTGAAACACAAATGAATCTCATTTTTTATATGTGCAAATATTCCAAAGTCCCAGGGGGGGGGGGGGGGGGGGGGGGGGTGGGATGGGATGAATCTGAACTCTGAAACACTTTGGTCTCAGACATTTCAGATAAGCAATACTTACATAAAATAAAATCTTTAGGGCCTGAAACGGTGGCTCAGTTCTGAAACTTAGCACCACGTAAAAAGTAAAAAGGTGAGCATAGCAGCATTCATGTGTATCACAGAGCTGGGAATCTGGGGACAGAAGGATCCCTGGAACTAACTGGGCACAGTCTAGCAAGAGTCTAGTGAGTCTCACAGTCTAGTGAGAGACCATCTCAAAACACAGTGGAGAGTGTCTGAGGCCTCCACACACACAGGTACTCTCATTATGCAAACACACTCCTAACAGGCAACTACATACAGAAAGAAGTAATTGCAAGTTTCAAAACACACCATTCTGAGTAGCCTGCTTCATCCATCCAAGAGGGATCCCATTGCAGGTACTACCTCCTCACAAGTCACTTCTCATCATCCTGGCACAGCATCACAGGGCTGACGTTCAAGGAACCTTATTTTCCTTAGTAATAGCCTCAAAGGTAACAGTAATGAGGCTGGTGAGTCAAAGATCTCAAAGGCAGGTTAACATGTTTTCTTTAAGTGAGAAGACAAAGTTCTCAACTTAAATGAAGAGAAAAATGTATATTAAGATCTATGGTAAGTCCTTAGTCATCAGAGAAATGCAAATCAAAACAACTCTGAGATTTCATCTTTCACCTATAAGAATGGCCAAGATCAAAAACACTGATGACAATTTATGCTGGAGAGGTTGTGGGGGGAAAAGGGAACACTTCTGCATTGCTGGTGCGAGTGCAAGCTGGTACAGCCCCTTTGGATGTCAGTGTGGCATTTCTTAGAAAACTAGGAAACACCTTCCTCAAGAACTCAGTAATACCACTTTTGGGTATATATCCAAAGAATGCTCAATTGTGCCACAAGGACATGTGCTCAACTATGTTCATAGCAGCATTGTTTGTCAGAGCCAGAACCTGGAAACAACCTAAATGCCCTCAACCAAAGAATGGATAAGAAAAATGTGATACATTTACACAATGGAGTCTACACAGCAGAAAAAAAAAATAACACCTTGAATTTTGCAGGAAAATGGATGGAGCTAGAAAACATTATTTTGAGTGAGGTAACCCAGACACAGAAAGACAATTATCACATGTACTCACTCATAGGTGGTTTTAAACATAAAGCAAAGAAAACCGAACCTACAAATCACAATCCCAGAGAACTTAAAAACAATGAGGACACTAAGAGAGACTGACATAGATCTAGTCTACATGGGAAGTAGAAAGTAGAAAAAGACAAGATTCTCCTGAGTAAATTGGGAGCATGGGGGCTTTGGGGGAGGATTGAAGGGGAGAGAAGAGGCAGGGAGGAGAGCAGAGAAAAATGTAGAGCTCAATAAAAATAAATAAAAAAATAAAAAAATCTATGGTAAGGACAGATCTATCACTGAGACTGTTGAGGAAGGAGGAAAAGAAATCCATGCTAGTTACGCTTGTTGCACCTTGGTAAGGAAACTCTGGAGCATACTTAGAACAACTTTCACTATAATATCATAATTCTATCTTATTTATTAGTCCACCACTGAAAATTCTGTGATGTGTACATGGATTAAACTTCAATATAAATTACTTATACATAGTTTATATGGAAAGTACAGACTTGCCCAAGGCTTCATGCATCCACTATGATTTCTTACCATGGGCCCTGTGTCATTGGTGGGGAGGGCACTTCTGTGAATCATTAATTCTGAACGCAGCAATAAACACCATCATTTTTTCAGATGCTTCTAAGTTGGCTCAAGAGTCAGGAATAAAATAGTAACCCAGATCAAGCTGTTGTACTTCATCACCCTGACGGTTATTATTGGTGGTCAACTTGAATACATCTGGAACTACTAAAACCCAAGCATTGGGCACACCAGATCATCTGGGGTCAGAACACCTACCCTAAATCTGGGCCAACATTTCTGTAGCAGTCTACATAAAGGGCACAGAAAAAGCTTTTACTCTTTGTCTGCTTGCCCTTATCTCCATTGGCAAGTTCATATATACTCCTGCTGAGACATTCCTTCACTGGTATTACAGCCTGCTTCTTTGGGATTATGTTATAGTGAAGACCAGTTGAGATATCCAGTCCTTGTGGACTGAACAATTCTTGGAACTTTCTCTTGAGAGACAGCCATTGTTGGACCAGCTGAACCACAGTCTGTAAGGCCACTCTAGTAAGTCCTCCACACTATATGTAAATTCTTCTAAAGTCTGACTAATCAAAAAAAGAGCCTTTGCAGAAAATTTTTTTAAAGTTCCAAATTGGTCTTTAAGGCATCTCAATCATAAAACAGACTCAAGAATCAAAGAAAGGTGGTAAATACTCTGCTTAGTTGTTGAGTGCTATGTGCCAAAGAAACAAAAAGAACAGCTATCAGAAAACTGACTTTCACGTCTGTATTTGGGAACACCAGATTCTGCTTTAAATGGAGGTGAAGACATTTTTTATTTAGCAGAATATGACAATTACATAATAGGAACTTTGATTCAGCAGTTTTTTATAAGTGGTAGAGGCAAAGTATTGAAAGCCTGACTGCTGCCTGCCAAACACGGAACTAAATATTCAATCCTTCTCACAGTAAGTATCTTAACTATTATAACTTTCCTATTTTGCAAGAGAAGTTGGCAATTTAGTCTCAGTTTTATTCTGGGTTAGGTGGGATTAAAAGTAGCAACTGTTCTGCTTGAAATGAATGGCTTTTATTAAACATTCTGTGGTCCCTCTTAGCTCTTTCTTGGACCCAAAACACAGGCACATCCCTCAGTAGAACAAGTTACAAACAGAAAGACCAGTTGAATTCTTGAATCAACTGCTGCTTAACAAATTCATATTAGAAATATTTAACCATCTCAAGTTTACTAGACATAAATCACAAATTAACTCCATAAAGTTTAGGTGTAAAGGATGTGCAATTAAAAGACCAGGGGGTCTAGATTTGTCTTTCACACTATGAAAGGAGGTAATGAAAGATAAAATGTATGCCTAGAAGCTGAACTTGAAGCCTGACAGTACCCATCTACCTATTAGCTACTTAGAATATTTAAAGCACATTTTAAAACGCAGACCTTTCAGTATTCAAGTTCCTCCAAAAACCTACAGATCAGTCCTATCGGTAACAATGGTAGCTACTCCACTACTGGGTTACCTACCTCAGAGATTCCATCAACCACACATCACAGTCACCTGCACATTAGTGCACACTGCAGCACTTCCCACAGCAGCCGAGTCATAGCCTGAATGGCCTTCAACAAGGGAAATGCAGAAAGGAAATGTGCTTTCCAATACAATGGGGCAGGTTGCGACTATGAAAGTCATGCTGGTGTGTTACACAGTACTCTTGGCAGGGACTTGTGTAGGACTACATTCTATACAGCAAGAATGTTATAAACAAAAGTGAAGGACAATGGCAGCTCTCAGGAATGCCAGATGGTACTTTAGAGGTTGTATTTAAGAGTCAAATCTGATGCCTCAAAATGTACTTTCCAAGTGTGAAACCATCAAAAGTAATTTAACTATTAGCACAAAATGTAATTGGGGTCCATTTTGTATGGTCAATACAAACTCAAGTCTCTCAGAGTATTTGTTTTATGCAAACATAACACAAAAGTAAAATATGAATAATATAGAATATAAATTAATGAGTACCGTGATCACTCATAATTTCCTTTATTTCATTTATTTACTGAGAAATGCCCTCACTATAAAGCCCAGGCCTCAAACTCATGACCCTCCTGCCTTGGCCTTACAAGTTCTTGATAACTCATACTATCTTTAACCAACTGAGATATGATCCAACCTTAAGCCACTACATTTTGACTCTTCCCACATTTTCTACTGATGGACATCAACCTCATCTCCTTTCCAAGAGGGAAGGCTAGAAAAACAACAGCAGCTAACACAATAGATGGTTATAGCTCAGGCAGGACTAAACTCTCAAAAACATTCCACACAAGCTATGACAAAGACATTTGATTTCCCTACCCAGTTTCTATTTATTTAGGAGAATCTATTGATTCAGAAAACATGACTTTAGACATGTTGTCTTGTTTCAACACTACTGAACCTAGGTCCTCTGAGCCATCTTTCCAACCCCAAGGACCAATTTCTTTAAGTTATTTTCTTAATATATTGCAAAGCATCTTTATCCATGGAGCCACTTCACCAGCCTTTGTTTTGATTTTCTAAGCAACAAAACTTTTCATACTTTAGCAAAGTATATACTAAAGAACCAAATGTAAACAAATACTCTTCAACGTTAGAACTCTCATCAACATACATGGGATTTAAGCAATGAGGGTGCTAAGAACGTTGCTCATTTGGTGGAGTGTTTATACCCACCATGCACCATACCCTAGGTTTGATTCCCAGCATTATACAAAACCAAGCATGGTGACTGCATGACTGTAATCCCAGCACCCTGGAGGGAGAAGCAGGAAGATCAGAAGTTCAAGGTCATCCTTGGCTACAGAGTGAGCTCAAGGTCATCCTGAGCTATATAAGATACTGTCTCAAAACACATATAAAACAGATAAGGGACAGAAATGAAGTGGTCTTTCTTTTTTAACTGAAATACATAGTACATCCTTGCTTATTTACAATAATAGTTTCTTCAAACAGAAGTACATATGTAATAGTGTAATATTATATCTAAATATAATTAATACCATTAAAATAATGTATATAAAAACAATTTTTTCCCTTCAAGATACACATTACTTACTATGGCACAAAATTAGTCAAGCTAATAAGACTGCAGTCTCACTATTATGTTAGTTTTTTTAACCATCAAGAATTGATTTACCCACTAATAGAAATATTTATTCTATTTAATTATTTATTACTATTATATTAATGAAATAACTGCTGCTAATGTATATAATAATGTGGCTGGTATTGAATTTAAATTAGACTTAAAGGTAAGCATGTTCAGTTCTGAGGAACGGCCAACTCACTTAGGTGGTAAACAATGAAAATAAAGAGATGTACCTAAAACTAAATGCAACTTCTGTGACCCAGCAGTCACTGAGACAACTCCAATTAGTGGCAATAACGTGAGGAAAAGGGAGACTAGAAGAGGACGCATGGAAGACATTGTTGTATTGTTGTTCTGAAGCCAGTTACTGGTTCAGACAGATAAAAACCATCTTTCCCTATGTCTCATGGGGGCAAAACAGAAGCAGGAAAGCCCAAAACCAACCCCAAATTAGTGACTTATAAATAACACTTCTCCCCCACACACTATGAGGGGCTCGTATCTCTGGATGAGGACAGGGGGATGTATATGAGGACCCCTGAAACTTAAAAGGATCGTTGTAGCTGCTACATGTCAGGATATACCAGAAGAGAAGAGACGCTGAGAAGAATGCTCCTGCCTCCAGAGAGCACAAATACAGACAACCACTAAACACACCTGCTGCAGCTAGGAAAAGAGAGGCCTTCTTAGGCCACCTTAGCTATCGGAGTAAAGAGCTTCCCTGGTCAGGGTTGGGGGTTTTCAAGGTCAAAATTACTTTCTTAATTAAAATGTTATTACTTTATTTCACTGTGTTAACATTTGCACTGTGAGTTATCAAAGTACACAGAGATCATGAATCCTACTCAACTATGTTCATGGAATCAAAGGGACAAGCATTCTTTAACAAAGTTTTTAACGAAGAAAGAAGCAAATTTAGTAATTTTGTTGAATCTTCACCCATAAGTGATGTGGGAATGATTTTTCTGGTTCTGGCAGTCCAGTCAGGAACAAACAGGGGCTTCTGCCAACAATTGGAATGCCAACATGTGCTGGCTAAATTACATAAAACCTGAGAGAGCTTGAAAAGGAATTCTGCTGCAGGGCAATTCTATATTCTGTCATTATGTTTTAAATAAACGCTGATTGGCAGCGAGGCAGGGAGTACAGGTGGACAACAGACAGGAAGTAGAGGCAGGGGCAATGAGAACAGGAGTATTCTGGGAAAGAAGGAACTTCTTCTTGCCAGTCCTGTCTAGACATCGAAGAGAGGAAGATGTGTCCTGTCCCACCGAAAAAAGGTACTGAGCCATGTGGCTAACATAGATAAGAATAATGGGTTAATATAAGTTATAAGAGTTAATAATAAGCCTGAAGCTAAATGGGCAGCAATCAGTTATAACTTATGGAGACCTCTGTGTGATTTTCTTTGGGATTTACCAGTTGTGGGAACTGGGCAGGACGGACGGAAACCCCAACAAGCAGGCCCTCATGTTACAGAATTCTAGACACATACACAAAAAAGTTTAGCCGCATTTCTTTTTCTGGATGGGCTCTGGTAGATGACGCATGCCACAGTTCCTTTAAGAGGTCTTCCCGATTCAGCAGTAGCAAAAAAAGAAAAGAAAAAAGAATAAGAAAAAAAAATCTTATGGTTTCAAACAGCTGCTTCCTGGTCCTTTTTGCCAGCACACAACTCTGGCTCTTTCAGGAGGCTGAGCACTTGAATGGGGTTTGTGGGCAGCATGCTGCAAGTTTACTTGGTGGCAGCATGGGCCAACGTTATCAGAGTTGAGGGGTGGTGAGTGTGGCAGTCTAAGAGGCAGTGAATGGACCTCTGCTATGTTGGACTGGGCAAAGCCAAAAGGCCAAAGCAGCCTTGGTTCCTAGCATTAAAGCATTTTAAGAAGTGTTCCTGGTCAGAAAAGGTTACAGATATACAATATGGACAAAATCAGATGAAAAAGACCTCTAAATGGGTCACAGTGTTGGATAAATATACACAGGCTTGGGAGAGAAGAAAAACAGTACAGTTATAAATGGAATAAATAGTGTAAATAAAGCCACAGAGAGTCTGGATTATATATACTGTGTTTTCCTTTAATTTTTTTTGTTTGTGAAGGAGCTAAGTACAGAGAGACAAATTTCATTGTACAGGCTGCTAGCTAAACCACATATATATTTTAAAGGTAGCTTGACTTCAAAATTTGGGTCTAAGGATTATTGCTTTGGAAAGAGGTTCTTCTTTTGTTTTCACCAGAAGATAATAACCTGTAGATTCCTTCATACTATGTGGTTGATGGACCAAGACCCCCTCGAAAAGTCACCATGAACACCCTAAAAATACTTTTGCCCCAACAAAAAGCAGGAAGCAGTTTGGAGAGAACTACACCCAAAATTCCCTAAAAGATTGTTTTTAAATGTTTGTTTTTTTGTTTACATTTAAAGGGGGATATGCTATAGAGATCAATAGTTTGCATTGGTAGTAGATTTGTGGTCTACTGATACAAATTTTAGGTCAATTTAGTTATATGCATATTTCTGCTCTTGATTAATGTAGCGAGTTTATGCAGTGCATTTAAAATGTAATGTATAAATTAATAAATATAGGTTAATAGAGAGTCATCTATAATAGTCAAGTTTGTAGTCATGTTAGTTAGGTTTCCTAGATGTACAGAGATATATTTCAGTTAGATAATCTTTGACACTTTAAAAAACTTACAGTATATGGCATTTAAAATGTTTTAAGAACCTAGGACTTTTCATGACAGTGAGGACACATCTGCTCCTGGCAGCACCAATCTACTTCAAGAGGATGATGGGCATTGAAGAGGCTCCTCAGTTTGTTAGCCATTTGGGCCAGAAACTGCTCTTGCCTGAACTGTTTGGCTGGACTTGCAGGACCCACAAATGACTGCTGAACTTGCCTAAAAGTGAGACAGTTCTTCAGGGTTCCTGCTTTATGAAGGGTCTGTCAGATCTCTGCAGGGCATAAAAGACAGTGACCTGTCAAGCTGCCAATAGGTAGAACTGTCTTTGAAATTTCCTGCTTCATGGAAATATCTGCTGTATATTTTGGGCTTGTAGGCTAAAGACGGATGCTCCAATGATACAGAAGACTTTGGGTGGCTGTTTGGGCAGCAAGATGTCTCTGTCAATTCAAGAGTTTTGGAAGTTGCTTACAATGCACTTCCTGTTAACTTAGGTAATATTATATCCTTCTGGGGTCTTGATACAGTTGAAGAACAGATAGTAATAATTATAGTTTTCCTTAGTTATGATAAAAGATAAAGTAGATATAAATATTGTAACTGTAATTCTTGTTTGACACCTGTTTTTGTTATATGTAATTTTACTTTAAAATGTTCCTTTTTATTTGATCAGGAAATGGGGAAATTGTGTGGGAAGTCCTTCTGTTTATGTGTTGCTTCTATTGGTTAATGAATAAAGCTATTTCAGCCAGTGGCTTAGCAGAATAGGCAATGGTGGGAGTTCCAAGCAGACAGAGGATAGAGAGAGTAGAGGAGGAGTCAATGAAGAAGCCATGTAGCTGTTGCTGGAGATAGACGCCTCTGCTGGAGTCTGCTGAAACTCTGCCAGTAGGCTGCGACCTTGTAGTGATGCACAGATTAATAGAAATAGGTTAATTTAATATATTAGAGCTAGCCAGAAATACGCTTAAGCTATTGGTCAAACAGTATTGAAATTAATACAGATCTCTGTGCAATTATTTCAGGTCTGGGCAGCCAGGAACGAACAAGCGGCTTCTGCTAACACATAAGTACATATTTTTCAATATTTTCTGAAGAAAAAATACAACGGTAGATATAAAGTACTTCTGCAAATCAATGCATAATGGTTGTTTTAAAGAAAGAAGCATGCTTGTTTTTTTTTTTTTTTTGTTTAAAAAAACACAATTAGGGTGAGACTAGAAGCCTGAACTTTTGTCAAAGCACCATTTTCACTAAAAGGGTAACACACATAAAACTATGTGTTCAGACTTGTGTATTAGGAAGGCACACATTTCATTGCTAGTAACAAAATACAAGCCATTAAGAAAAAACCTAGAATTTTGTGACATTTACTTCTTTGAATGTCAACATCTACATTCATATTTATCCTGCTGACAATAGTATAAAAATAGCAAATATACTTTATTTAATACAAAGGATATAATAGTCTGCAAAAGTACACCATAATGGTGCACAATAAAAAATTCCTTGATATAGCTTCCGATTTTACACTGCAATTGACCATTAGCAAACTATCACTGGTGTTTTTGAGAAGGCTCAGAAGAACTAAGCATTTGTTGCTCTTGCAGAGGACAGTTGGTACAGTCCCAGAACAATCATCTAGTAACTACCGTCCCAGGGTATCAGGCACACTCTTCTGAACTCCATGAGCACCAGGCGTATACATTGTGTGTCTCATATACATAAAATAAACATTTTAAAAAGTTTTATAGGAGAGGAGAGGGGGGGCGGAGAGAAACTACCACTGTCAGGCTGGAAAAAAGATATCAAAAATTTCATAGAGTGGTGAAAACGTTCATTATGAACATAGTGGTAGTTCCAAAGGGGAAAAATGTTGTCAATGAGAAAAAAAAAAGTAAATGAAACAAAATGAATATTGTAAAGTACTAACTGAATGTTGTATATATATAATATATATATATATATATATATATATATATGCTATATAATATATATATCCAATAAGCTAAACCTTCTGAGGGTTTAACTAGATTAGAAACAGTTGATGATAAAATTTTTGAAATGAAAAATAGATCAATGGGTATTTCCACCAACAGAACAGGGGAAAGAAGAAATTAAGCACACCAGACATGGATGGAATCATATTGTCAACTGTCTGATAAGTAAAACCAAACCAAACACAAGACCATACTTAAGAGCTAATGTCTGATCAATAATAAAGCAATCAACAGGTTCAAGAAGTTTCCAAATGACAAACTCATTAATCGTGTAGAAAACCAGAATTTGTCACACAGAAAACTCAGGAACAATGGCTACAAGTAGCTGGCACCTCACCAGAAGCCATTGTAAGTTGACAAAGTAATAGAGTATAAACAGCCCATAAGTCATTTTTTGCCAGCCTACCTTAATACAGATTAACTCTTCTTTGCCACTATTGCAATTTCTAAATAAACCATTCACTTTTATTAGTTTTCTTTTTTAACAGTTACTTGTCTGTAGGTGTGTGTGTGTGTGTGTGTGTGTGTGTGTGAATATGTACATGCCATGGTATATACCTGGGTGATTCTAGGGCAACTCTTTCCTTCTACCATGTGGGTTCTGGAGATCAAATTTGGGTTGTCAGGCTTGGTAGCAACAGCCTTTAGCTACTGAGCCATTTGCTAAACCCCCACTCACTAAACTCTTTAGTCAGAGATACACCACATTGAATTTGAGGCCTAAAAAGAGAGGCTCTGCTCTCTTAACACACTCATGTTCATTGATATGCAAGCTTCTCTGAAGGAACATGAGATAAACATTTCTTGATGCTCAATGGTGTCTTTTGCACTAAGTGATTAGCGACATTCACTGAGTAAAGTAAGCTGCCTTCATCTTAATTAACACCCTCTGGAGGACGCACGATGCAGAGCCTATGTGACCCACTTATAAAGCTATTGCAAAGCGGAGATGAAAAGGACGAATGTTCCAATGTGATGACTAGGGAACTAGGCTGCTTTCCAGAGAAGAATTTTAAGGAACGGCTATTCTTTAGTTGGTTTCTTACTCATAATTTCCCTATCTTCTTGAGATATGTTATTCCATATGGTCACCTCTAGCACACATGACCAGAGCTTCTGAATTGTGTCTCAGGAGACTGAATCTCAACTGTTCCTTGCATTTTGATTTTGGTCAATTTTAAATTTGAAAACCCTGGTATTCATTAGCAAGCATTTCATGTTCTTGTAACACCTTAGGCATGTGACATTATGTTATAAACAACAATTTTATGAAACTCCAAATACAGATTATTACTCACAAAGCTGGGTGGAACACACCAATATCCCAGTACCTGGGAGGAAGAGGCAGGAGGATTATCATTGAGTTTAAGGTTAGCCTAGGCTACAGAAATAATCAGGCTAGACCAAAAAAAAAAAAAAAAAAAAAAAAGGTGGAGGGACTGGAGAGATGGCTCAGAGGTTAAAAGCACTGGCTGCTCTTCCAGACGGGTCCTGAGTTCAATTCCCAGCACCACATAGTGGCTCACAACCATCTGTAATGGTGCCCTCTTCTGGTGCAGGAATCACTGTATGCATAAATACATGTAGGCAAAACACTGTGTACATAATAATAAACATTTTTTAAAGGTATGCATACACACAAACTCAAAGAATTTTGTTTAACTGAGATATGCTTAAGTATAAACCTATTTCAGAACTCTAGTTGAAAAAATATAAAAAGTACCAATGTTTTATAAACATTACATACTGAAGTAGTATTTTGTAGATATTGTGTTAAATGAAAAAAAAATCAGTGAGTCAGTGAGTTGGTTATCACCTATTTTAATGTGACTACTGGAAAAGTTTACCTCCATGTGGCAAGCACTGTACTTCTATTGGACAGTGCATATTTGAGCAGAGGTTTCTCTACTTTGAACCTACAAACACCCTGGAGCAGATATTTTCTGCTTATAAGGTACTGGCACCATTATGCTGCATTACTTTGCATGTATCCTCTTGGGCTCACAGATAAATACAGGGAGCAGTTAATCTGAGTGTCAGCCATTGTCTTCTGATCCCTTGAGGCCAGAGTGTACGGGAAAATGGGAAGCTATCAGCACTTTCCACTTCGCAGACATGGGGAACCTCTGCCTTTCCCTCTCACTCTAGTTCTGCAGCCTCCCCTCGGCTCTTGATACTGCAGTCATGGCCCTTTTTCTTCATCGGGTCACGCTTTTTGGTGTGTAGACAGGGGAAAGAGGGGCTGACAACTTGGATTTATCTTTCACTTTGCTGTTTCAGCTTCCTGGAACTTTGCTGAAGCAGTCAGCTGTTACTTCATCCTATCTGGGCTGTCTGTAGGGACTTAACAGTAGGGAGCTGTCCTGTTCCATCTAAGATGTTCACAATGACCCTGACTACGGCCCATGACGGTCTGGTAGCAAGTCCCACCATGACAACTAGAACTGTTTCCTGTACACTGCTAAGAGGAAGAACTAGCCCTGGCTAGTTCTCGCCCTCTGGTTTCTTCAGGACCCCACACTCCTCTAACACACAGATATGACTTGGAAAACATCTCCATCTTCAGGGTCCCACACTCCTCTAACACACTGATACGAAGTGGAAACCCATCTCTAAATGGCTTTATGTGCCCAGCTACTGTAATATTTCATTTAAAGAAAAAAATGCTGAGGTTTAAAGCATAAAAACACAAGTAAATAGTAAAAACAGTAAAATAAAGTAAGTGAATTATAAGTCTATCACTTTGATTTAAGTGCCAATTTTATTATAGCTTTTTTATATTACAAGGAATACAAGTTATTTTAATAATAAAGGTATTAAAGAACAGAGAGACCTCATCAAAAAGAAAAGCAGAAGTGTGCCTATCCTAGTTAGGGTAACTATTTTTTGTGATGAAATGCCATGACCAAAATAAGTGTGGGGAGAAAAGAGCTTGTCTGGCTTACACTTCCAAGACGTCAGGGCTGGACTCAAAGAGGACAGGAACTAAAAGGAAGCAGGAACCCTTGAGGCAAGAACTGACATAGAGGCCATAGAGGCATCCTACTTACTGGCTTGCTCCCTGTGGTTTACTCTGCCTGCCTCTTAGAGATAGGACCAAAACACCAGACAAGAGGTAGCCCCACCCACAATAGGCTAAGCCCCTCACACACCAATCACTAAATAAAATGCCCTATAGGCTTGCCTACAGCCCATCTTACGGAGGTGGTATTGTCTCACTGGGGGTTCCTTTCTCACAAATGACTCTAGCATAAAATCAGTCAGGACAGAGCCTCAACTGCACCGTATTGCTGTTTCTCCTTGTTTCCCCACAAATAATACGTTCATTAGCATCACCAGACTCTTAATTCCAAATTCTCACTAAAAAGACTTTATTCATCTTGGCTAAGTATCTGTTTGTAGACTTTTTAAAGTTTGTCCAGAAAGCAGAAGGCAAGTTACAATGGCAATTGGGAATTTGGAAGGAAGATTACCTAGGCTGGTGTCTTAACGCCTAAGCGAGCATGAGAATACACCATAAGCTCAAAAACTAATGTTAAAATACATAAAAGACATACATGGCAAGTTGGTGGGTTCACAAAACGAAGACTTCTATGTTGTGTGAATTTTTTACTCTTTGGCTTTTGGGAGACCCAAACACCCAGCTCCCGAGTAAATCACACAGAGGCTTATTATTACTTAGGAATGCTCGGCTTTTAGCTTGGCTTGTTTCCTTGCCAGCTTTTCTTAATTTATATTATCCCAACTACCTTTTGCTTCTGGGTTTTATCTTTCTCATTTCTGTATACCTTTCTTTCCTTCTTTCTTGTGACTTGCTGTATAGCTGAGTGGCTGGCCTTGATTGTCCTCTTCTCCTTTCCTCCTTTTCTCCCAGATTTCTTCTATTTATACTCTCTGCCTACCAGACCCTGCCTATCCTTGCTCTGCCTTGCTACTGGCCATTCATCTTTCATTAGGACCATCAGGTGTTTTAGACAGCACAGTAACACAGTGTCACAGAGTTAAACAAATGCAACATAAACAAAAGTCACACACCTGAAAATAATATTCCCCAACGTTTTCTACTTTATATACGCTGCACATTCTTTTTTATGGACAAATATTAAGGGTATTACAAAACACATGTTTTTATAAGGAGATCATGATATTTTTCCTCAAACAAAAATTATCTTCATCCATGCTGCTTTACTATACTTGCCCAAAACAACAACTTACAAGTCATAAAACTAAAGTGTTCTATCAGGCAACTTAACATTGTAGGTATTAAATAAATAAGGAGATGGGAAATAGTCTAACTAGATTCCAGAATAAATAATGCTGAGAACTCTAGAAATAAGCCTTAAATTGTGAAATAGTCATGAAGCAACTACCGGCAAATTCCACAGTTTCAGTTATGCCTCTAAAAGTCTTTACTATAAAAATGATCAAAACTTCAAGATTCTGCTAACTCCACCATACATGTGATAAATTACTTTATTCACCCTAGCGAAGTATTACCGCCTTCCTGTGTTTTAATACATAAATAGCCATATGTAACATTTCCCTTGTATCGCAATTGCTCAAAAATGGATTCAACCTGGGGAAAAACATCTAAATTTACATAGAATTCTCCCATTTGTGATTTAATGAATGACATGCCTCTCTTTCAATGCTTACTGGCAGACACTGATATGAAATTTTATGATAAACACGGTATCATTATGTGTCCCAGGCTGTATAAATTTGAGTTAAGTAATAAAGTAGATTTCATATTTAATACTGAAGTCAGAACTCCTAAATCTCTTTCCTACCCATCATTCTGTGAGAACATAAGCTAAGATTACCCTAGAATTATAATACAAGCCCTTCTTCCCCTCTGTGAGTTCTAGAAGCCATTTTCTTCTCTGTCCTAAAAATCTCTTCTGTTTCTATTGCATCCAATGTCTTCTAACAACATCAACAACTAAACACATGAAGTCATAACTCTGGAAAAACATCATGGTTCCTTCTCATGTTTCCAGTCTCCATACTCATGGATATTCTTAAAAACAACAACAACAACAACACTAAGAGAATTTCAGTCTTGACCCAAAATATAGATTGTAACAGACAATGGGAATGTTTTATAGAAAATCTTATTTATACTATCATAGCTGGGAACAAAATATTAAACAATTCACACTGAGGTTTACTTTATCATGTCTGGATCCTGTTTAATGGCAAAGTTCTAGCAGCCATCCAACTTGAAAAAGACTGGCAGACTTAAATGGGCCAAATGCTACAGAGAGCCCATGTTTTTTTAAGCCTATAATAAAAAGACTGTAGTTGCCTTTCTAGCTTAGTAAGAACCAAAATCCTTGTCTCCACTAGAGCTGCCTCTGAAATCCCAGACAAAGTGAGGAATGTATAGGAACATCAGGTAGGATTTTAGCAAGCAATGGAGCAGTGGGCCTAAGCAAATGAAATGAGCCACTTGTCTCAAATGCCATTTCAAACAACACCAATCTTGAGTCATACCCCTCACTGACACACTATTTTGAACTATTATGGCCAGCCTGTTCTAAGAGTATCTTTTTAGCAGATAAATTTCAATATTAGGTGAAGCCCAATATCACTTAAAAAATATTTTGTTTTAGGCCTCATTTACTTGTTCCTCTTAATTTAAGCATCTTTATTATATTTCTTGTAGTATTAGAAAGAATTCAAACTAGGACTTCCCTATGAATTTTAATAATACATAATGAGCAAATATAAGTCTCTCTGTGTGTGAGAGAGAGATGGTATAATTATCACTAGTATCCAGAAGGCCTACTACATAGTGCCAAAGTTAAACAGGTCAATATAAAACACACTCATCTCCTTGAAGGCATCTGAATACCAGTAGGCAAGATGCTCAGAGTGTGAGGCATTGCGTCACAAGAGGAAATAATGGTACCTTCACTGCTGTTTTCCGTCTCCAAGATACAATATAGAATTTTGCCAAGTGTTGTCCAAAAATGTTACACTAAAATTTAAGATACCTATGTTTACTGTTTATAAGGAAAATTGATGCTAAAATTTAAGATGAGAGTTGTTCTGAAAGAAAAAAGAATAGAGAATAATCAAACAAATGGAATCATATTCCCAAAGCTAGGCTGGAAATGGCTCATTGGTGAACTCAGTGCTCTACCAGACGGCCTGAGTCCAGGTCCCAGGACCCATGGCAGCTTACAATGGCCTATAACTGTCTCCAGAGAATTCAGTGCTCTCTTCTGGCCTCTGTGGTAGTTAAACTCAAGATCACATACACATACAGGAGCACACATAATTAAAAAGTAAATTCTAAAAAATTCTCAAAGTTTTGTTAAATTTTCAAATAATTTTTCCAAAGATCATGGAAGTAAAAGAAAATGAATGTTCTCCGTAACTCATTAATGGATGACATGTGACAGACTAAGCCAGCAGTCCTAGTGGAGTAGTCCAGTAGCTAAAGCTGCTGTGGCTCTCATTAAGAAGCTGTAGCTTTCCAGGCCATTAGCCTAGTGTGGATTAAGGTTTACAGACACTTAATGAAAGTGATGCTCGTAAGGAAGGGCTTTCAAAGTCCTGCTTGCTTCCCCATTCCACCTGAGAACTGTTTAATGAGGTCACAGGCACACATACATATAAAGTAGGTATACGAGCCAAACACTTACAGACAATTACAAAGACATTGACCATAAAATAATGATTATGTACAGTCTTACATTTATTAAAGAAGAAACAAAGTTGCATACTGATGAGATGGAAATGACTTGACTGTTGCAGAAGGACGTTTTGCCTGAGTGGCCATGGTGGTGTACATCAGTAACCCCAATACTGGGAGGTAAAGGTTAAAAAAAAAATCAGGAACTCAAGGTCATCTCCCACAGGATAGTATATTCAAACCCAACCTGGGCTACTGGAGACCCTGCCTCAACAAAACAAAACACAGGCATGCACAAGAAAACACTTTACTTGATATCTGATCCAATGTAGCACATTGAAAACATCTTTAGGAGATATCAATATTTTGGTTTTACAATCATCAATGCTGAGAATGTTGCTTCACATAAATATGCAGTACCAAATGGCAGATGTTTAGGACCATTTCAGAAACGGATGGAAATTGTCCTATCCTGAAATAAAATTCTTTGAATATGAAGTCAGCAACTCAAACAGAAATTTTTATAATCAAATATTCTAACATCATATAGTTCAAGCATGCTAATTTAATATGTGTTAAGGTCCGACAGTGGGGATATATTAAGGCCTTTGTTTAAGTAATTAAGTTACTGTGTTTCTATAAGAAGAAAAAACTTTGCAGATTTTGTATGGACAGTAAGGAGACTATCATAACATGACAGCCTCAAATCTGAGCCATGATGTTTCAGGTAGTGCTCATGATGGGATAAAACAGTGTACGTATGGATGCTGTTGTGATTAGATCTAAGATTACAATGAAGTCACATGATGCAACAAGGGAAAACATGGCAGAAACATCTTAGGTTCATTATGCATTTCATTTTGAATTAATTTTGGTTATTGTGTACCCCAGAAACTTTCACCGCTGCCAAGTTTTCCACAACCCTTCCTATTCAAGTTATTTGGCCCCACACGGAGTTGCAACCCACAGTTTATGAAGAGGGGCTTTAGAGCACTAGTTATGAAAGAGTAACAAACCAGAAATAGCCCACAATGACCTAAAACAAATGACTGATCAAACAATACTGTCTACAAAATTATGAAAGCTCTAAAGTTACAGTGTATTAAACCATTTCTCAGTAATTTATAACATATAAATTGAAAATAAAAAATGTAGAATACATGGAACAACCATTTTATATATGTGCTTATGATCATGGCAATTATGTCCAACAGCACTGCCTGAGAGAACTTGTACAATACCTTATTTCTACACCTGCACTGCCCAAATAGCAACCAATACCCAGATACCACCAGCATGCACCTGAAAGACAACCACTATCATTGGTAAACTGAATAGTAACAAGAACATATCCATCTAGACAGACAGAAAAGGAGGTGTGACAATTATCAGTGAACTTTCTAATTCTTCTTTGATAAACATCTGCTACTTCTAAAGATAAACCCCAGAAAATTTTATTAGACTTTAAAATATGACATTTAAAACAATGGGAGATAATACCGCCCAAAGGAGCCCAACACTTAGTACACCTTCTCTCCCATCCTCATGTCAAGGTATGAACTTTGCCAAAGAAAAGGTAACAATGGAAGCCACCAGACAATTTATACTGCAATCCTTTATACAGGGAAAGCAAATGTGTCATTCTAGATAACATATGTGCAAACAGTTATAAGAAACCCAGAGAAGAAACTACTGCAGAGAAGAGTTACATAGAAACTCGGCTTGTCACATTTATTGCATCATGCTTAACACTAGTCAGTCTAGAGGCCAATCAAGAGTCAAATAGTTATTGTGGCACATATGCACAATGGAGTTTAAGTCAGCCATAAAGAATAAAATTACGTCATTTGCAGGAAAATGAATGGAACATCCTTGCTATCATCATGTTATGCAAAATATCTAAAGGAAATTTATTTTATTTTGGCTTTTTTTTTAAAGACAGGGTTTCTGTGTCTCCTTGGCTGTCCTAGAACTCAAGTTGCAGAGCAGGCTGGTCCCCAACTCAGAGATCTACCTGCCTCTGTTTTCTGAGTGCTACAATAAAAGGTATGCACCACCACTGCCTGGCTAAAATATATTTTATATATACACGCATATATAACGTGAAAGAGAAGGTAGTCTACATTGTGATGAAGGAGTCTAAAGCAAGTAGGATGGATGACACAAAAGAGAGCATATACAGAATAGATATTTAGATAGACATATCCATACACATCTATATGACATGAAAGCGGAAATGGAACTATTAAGCAGAGGAAGGTGGCCAGGATGAAGAGGGAGAACAATGGAGGGTAAGCAGGGGAAATATGAGTAAAGAACAATAATGCGCACATACAAAAACGCCACGAGAAACCCGTTATTTTGTACACTAACTAAAAAGAACTAATAAAAATCTTGTTTAAAGGATGGTTTCAATTTGGAAGACAAATTATAGCTGACTATTCAACAGCTAAACCAAAAGATGAAAAGATAAAGATTTAAAGGAAATTATTTTTGTGATTAAAACAGTCTTAAATAAGTTACTCGTAAGAACAAAGGAACTTCAACTCAACTCCAAAACTATAAGTACTCTGCATCAGCTCTACAGACAAAAGAGCAACTTTCTCCTTTCTTCCAGAAAAAAAAATGGTAGTCAATCTGAACCTTGAGTCTAACGCAGAAGACATAAGTAGTAATGAAACTGCTTGGCCAAGTATTTTGAAAATGCTCAAGTGAAACCATAACTCCTCGGGTAGTCTCATGACCCTTTCCACTTTAATGCTGGACCTCAACTTCTCATCTGAGATGGCGACTCAAGGATTTATTTAGAAAATAACTACAGAAAAGGTTCGACTGCCCTCTTTTGTTGTCTCTCTTGTTTTGTTGTTTTGTTAGACAGCCCAGGCTGGCTTCAAACCTATTTTGTATCCAAGGCTGGCCTAGAGTTTCCAATCTTGTCTCCATCTCCCAAGAATTGGATTTACAGTCATGCACCTCCACACTTGGCTGACTGCCCATTCTTTATAGAAAATTAACCTCGAACAAAGTCAGGACATGTTCAGAATATACACTCAACTACTCATCCTGATAGTTATTTGGAAAAATGAAAAAAAAAGTTGTAGCTGGCTGTAGAATGGGTTTATACTTGAAATAGAAACATGTCTGGGTATAATGAAATGCAAATTATTTTAAAAGGTATGAACAACAGAAAAGGTTCGACTGCCCTCTTTTGTTGTCAAATAAGAACTCATCAAGAAATCAAAAAAAAAAAAAAAAAACTCTGTTTTTTTTCCATAACACAGATAGATGGGGAGGTTGGGGTGGACCAACCTGATTATGCTATCTTCTTGTGAAATGGTTGGCGACTCATATGTACTTCCTGGCTAGAGGATCAAATACACTGAGTAATGGGCAGTGAAATTATGAAAGTGAAGCAGATTATTGTTAGCTTCCTACTACCATGGAAAACTAGCAATCCCCGAAGGAAGGACTAAATAAGGTCCAAGCAGATACCATGGCAACACATTACAAGGTATTCTGGCATCACAAACATTCTCACATGAAAACTTTAGCAGGTCTGGATTAGCAAATAGGCCCTAGTGCTGCAGCTGTGGGAAGACTGCTGCCCCGTTTTGAGACGCCGCAGAACTGGAGGCTTAGAACACACCAGGGCTACAGACATGAGTCCACGGTGCCAAGGCCTGCACACATTTCCTGCCTCTTCTCACTGTGGGACTATGGACAACTAAGAATTCCACCAGAGTCAGCAACAAAAGAAATAGCTTAAAAAACATCTGGCTCTTGATCCTACAACAACAGACAATGTTCAAATACTAACAAGAGCTATGGAAGGAAAACACAAAGAAAAAAAGAACTAAGAAATGAACCTGGATAATGGAAAGATTTCAGTAACCTGATATAAAGCAGCATTTCCCTAAACACTCAAGTTTACTTCCAAATAGCAGAAACAAAGAATCTTCTCAGAAGTAATGATGCCTATTTTAGTTTTTTAATTAAATGAAGTCCAACTATTTGTAAAATCTTGTAAAATAAGTCACAGAATATTAGAGTTTTCTAATACAAATAGCTGACTCATTTTAAAAGTCTATCCTACACAAGCTATTACAATGGAGAGACCCTCACACCAACACTACCTGCTTGCATCTCTGCTATACAAGTAAAACTATAATCTTAATTCATTATAAATCACCTGTATCTACAAATAACTTATCAAACAAGAAATGACCATATAATTCCATGCTAGTGAAACAAAAATATTTGCTCTACATACGCCACTAAAATTAAAACCCTTTTCCTTGTCTATAGGCACCAGTAAGATAATGAATAGCAAAGTAGAGTGGGCGAAGGCATTCACAATACACACGGCAAACAGGCGCCAGGAATTCTCATACCTCTAAAAGAAAAAAATTGAAACAAAACAGTCCAAAGATCTGGAAAGACACTTCACAAAAGAATGTACCCAAATGACCAATGAATACACAAAAGCACAGTCAACCAGAGGGAAATGTCAGCTTTTGCAGCCCAACATAGACTTACTCCTTCTGCCCAGCAATCAGTCTAAGAATGCCAGTAATCCTCCAAGGATCCATCCAAATAACCACACCAAGACATACACGCCATGTTCCCAGAAGCCCTGGACATAACAGCTGCAAAGGGGAAACAATCCAGCGGCTACCAACTGCTACACCCATTCAAAGGACTACATGTAAGAAGGAACTACCATTCACACACAGACTATAAGCAGATAAGCATTCAGCTAAAGGTGCCCAGGAAAAAGAAAGGTGACTCAAATAACTGGAAACAGGAAATGTTCACTACCATGCTTACATAAACCAAAGGAGTGATCAGGGAATAAATGGGAAAATGAATAGCCACATGTGAAAGAATGATGTTGGAACCCTTTCCTCACATCATTCCCAAATATTAATAAATGCCCAGTCAAATACCTAAATCCACATTTTATATATTATTTAATCAACTATAAATTACTTGTTCCTAAAATAATGCAAACACTAAGCAAACTGTTATGTTTTAGGAAATAATAACAAAATAAAAAAATCTACATTTTCAGTAAAAAGAAAAAATGGCCTCCAAAATGTTCAATTTGCAGTTGAATAAATCTATGAATAAGGAATCTCTATATACAGAAAGCCTACCGTGTACAGTATATCACTTCTTATGGTCAGAAACATCTAGAAATACAGCTATAAAGCATTATATAACACTCTAACAGTCTATACTAGTTCTACAAAACACTAGCAAAGTAAAAAGAAATACAACAGTCTCACTATTTTCATTTGACAAAGCAACTATACCACAGACATAATTCATCCCAAAGAAAACTGCTTCCTAATGGATGATGCAAGAGCAATCTCCAGGCCCACTAACTCCTATGTAATGGTCCTATTCAGCAAATCACCAGCCCTTAACTACTCTATGAGTGAAATCTTTGCTATTACTGACGAATCCATAGTTTACCAACTGACAATTTAACAAGCCTAGTAGTTGAGTTTATGCTGCCTAATTTCATGCACATGTGAAAAGACAAAATATATATAAACAAGAGTATAAACTAACACTGTTTTTTGTGAATAAAGGATCCTACTGCAGTTGAGAGTGCATTTGGCTGAATATATCTGAGTTTAGCTGGTGAAATTAAGGCATGTCAATTATTTTCTAAGGCTGTGGAATAATAATGCTCTTGTACACTGTAAGTTTGTCTCTCATATTGGTTAATAAAATTCTGATTGACAAGTAGCCAAGCAGGAAGTATAGGAGGGGCAATCAGAGTAGGAGAATTCTGGGAAGAGGATTGGCAGAGACGCAGTCACCACCCAAACACAGACGAAGCAAGATGAGAATGCCTTACTGAGACACAAGCATGTGGCTAGATATAGACAAGAATTATGGGTGCATTTAAGTCATAAGAGCTAGTTAGCAATAACCCTGAGTTAACAGGCCAAATAGTTTATAATTAATATAAGCCTCTGTGTGTTTCTTTGGGACTGAATGGCTGCGGGCCTGGGCAGGACAGAAACTTCTGTCTACAAAAGGGAAGAAGAAAGAAAACAAATACTGAAGCTTTAATGGCGAAAAACACCAAAAAATTTTATTACATGGTAAAGAATCAACTGAAGAACTGGTTTGGTGTGGAAAAATAAAAATTACAATTAATTGTTTTTATGAGTTCATTTAAGTAACCAACAAAATAAATTTTGTGTTATTAAGTGATATTATGTTTAAATAGTTTGCCCAATCTCTTCCTAGACTTCATGCTTAAGGACTTTCATGAGGCCTGTATGCAGTGGTGCTCACCTTTAATCCCAGCATTTGGGAGGTGGGAGCTGTTGGTTCTCTCAGAGTTCAAGGCCAGTCTGGTCTATATAGTGAGTCTCAAGATAGCCAGGAATAAATATATAAAGAGACCCAATCTCAAAAAGACTATTATGAAAGTATCACCAGATCTTATTATTTCCTTTTGCATTTTGAGTAAATATAAATACATCTGAATCAAACCATAGAATACAACAGAAAAGTTACATAATACTGTGTAATTTTCAAATATGGGGAGTTATAAACTATGAAAGATAGCCTATTCAGACATCACACTACAAATACAGGCACATCATATTAAGGACTTTACTTGTGTTATTTCATTTCATCCTCACAATTGTGTGATGATGTTTTTACCCCCTATTCAAATCCTGAAACAGGTAACTCACAAAAAGACCTTGTCTCTTTTACTTCAACCATTATGACAAAATGCCATTGAGCCTGGAAAACAAGCCTAACTTTCAGAGCTTGAATTTGGGACTCTTAAAGAAAGAAGTCTCTGCACACAGAACAAAGAAACCAAGAACTGTTGAATGAACAAAGAAAGCCAGCAAGTAATGGGAGCTTTGTTCCAAACATCCTAGTATTTGGGATTAAAGTTTGAGGCACACCTAGTTTACTTAAGTTCCAGGACAGCCAAAAGTACATTGAAAACAAAACAGAACAAAACAAAACCAAGCATCCTGTCATATATGCTACTTAGCCTTTCTTACTTGCCAATACTAAGGAACTGCTTTTTCCAAAGAGACTTACAGGTTACTCCATTTCTGCCAATAGTCTTCAGGGCTCTGATGCTGTAAGCATTGTTTATCCTTTCCTCTGCGTAGGCCACTTATCCTTTCTAGACAACTCATGTATATATCTTCCTCAGTGGGTCTCAACCTGGCCTGGGGCTTATTAAGTTTTTTCAAAATTAAGACACATCTTCTCATTGTCATTTGTTACTAACTTTTTTTTTTTTATCAGTTCTTTATCTTTTCCTTCTGGAACTCCTATCACATGTTAGTTTTAAAAAATGTTGACCTTCCTAGATATATCTTATCCTTCAGGATTTCCGCATGTTAACTAACATGTCCACATTCTGCTCCACATTTGGGGTTATTTCTCACAGATCATCAAGACCACTAGCATGCTCTTTAATTCATCTATTGAGACTGTGTGTATATGTGCATGCACATATGGAGGACAGAGGTTGATATCAGGATGTTGTTCCTCAATTGCTTCTCTGCCTTATTTTCTGGCACAAGGTCTCTCATTGAACCTGAACAGCTGTGTGACCAGTGGGCATGCTGTGATCCTCCTGCCATCTTCCTGCCCCTTGAATGTTTTACTTTGGAACAAATTAGGGTCTTTGGCTCCAAAAGTCTTCCACATTTAACTTGCCTAGAGGGAGAGGTATATGTATGCATGTGTTTATCTGGTATTTTTAAGCTATCCTGGACACACATACAAACGCATAGATTATTCTGTAGATCTACTATGATTGAGACAGGCTGTTATTTTTCATTTAGCTTACAAAGCTTCTGCTCTAGATGCTGAAGTATGCAAACAGTAAGAATCCCACATGCATTAGGAAGCCACGCAGCCCTACACCCTTAGAATTCTTTGATGTCTGGAAGGCAAGATGACTCAGTAGGTAAAGGTACTTGCTATGTAAGTCCCGTGATCTGAGTTTGATCCTCAGAACACATGCAACCGTACAGAAGAAACTCTACCAAATGGTTGTCTGGTCTTCGCACATACCATGACACAAGATGTACATACACGTGTGCATAAACACACAAAGAAACACAGAAACACACACATACATGCATATGAATAAATTAAGATTTAAAAATGAATCATTTGCTATGGAACCAGCAAGCTATCCCACCCCCATCACTCAAGTGTTTAAAGAGGGATCTTGAGCCAGGACAGGCTCTAAAGCTGCAGAGAAACCCTGTCTCGAAAAAAACCAAAAAAAACCAAAAAAAAAAAAAAAAAGAGGGATCTTGACAATCTCAGAGTATGTTAGGTGGCATATACAAAAACATAAAAGAGGTGATAAATATCATTACCTCAAGTTGATATAACAGGAAGGTATAGGATTAACTTCAGAAAACAATACTCCACATAGTAGAAGAAAATTAATTGTTCTTTAGTAGGCACATCATGGTCAGGCCACTACTAGACCTGAAGCAAAAATCTATTGCTATAAACAATTCTTTAATATCCTCACAACTCTACGGTCAGGATTCCACCATTACAAAATGCGGCATCTGGCTGAAAGAAGTCATCTCTAGACAGGAACGGAAAGAAGCATATTTGACCCTACCAGTTTCTGTATTCACATGACACATGCTCAATAAATATTTATTTAATTTCCTGGAGACTATATTCTGAGGACAGGAAGAAATAAACAAGCTTTAAAGAGAAAAAATATGCTGGTTTCTAAAGAACCTTTGGGTTGTTACATGCAGTAGAAGAAGGTCATAAACATTCTAATGAATCCCATAACCTCCACCTTAAGTAGTTCATTTAATTTTATAAGCACTCAAAATTGAATTTTACAAAAATAATCTGTTTCTTCTTTTTTGAGGGCTAAAGAACAGCAATGAAAGAAACAGACCATTCACAAGACTTCCTTAAATATCACTAAAGGACACAGGAAACCAAAGCACTTCACATATAAGTTAAAGTTTAGATCTAGTAACTGATAAAAGGCATTATTATTATTATTATTATTATTATTATTATTATTATTATTGTACTATTCCTACTACCCTTTCAAGTGCCACTGGTAATATTGGCAATTTGGTCATGAACAATGTGAATTATGTAGACTATTCCTGTCTGCACATCATGAAACAACGCTCATTAAGCAAGTATCCGTTGGCCCTACAGTGGAAAACTAGGGAGCCAAAGATATAAAAGTAGAGCCCATGTTCTTTGCATCTGCCCTGATGCTTTCCCAGGTACTCTACCCTTATGACTATCAAATGTTTGCTATTCTATTTGAATACAGAGACATACTGATTCTAAATCATCAGGGTAGCATTCTACCAACTAGGTAAGAACATTTTTAAAGTCAACTTTATACACTAGCTTCAAAACTACCAGATTCAAACAAAAAAGACAAGGTTTCCTATGACTTTGTCCAGCTGTGCCTCACAAGAATATTTCACAATTTCTTAACTATGCTTGAATTCATGAAGTATAACATACACTATCAGAAGCTTTTCAAGGGTAAATTAAGAGGCTCCCAAGAGTTAAATATAGAAAAGAGTCTACAGTCAATCTTTTTTTGTTTTTTTTGGTTTTTTTTTTTTGTTTGTTTTTTTTTTTGAGGAGGCCCAAAAATGTGAACCTATTCCCACCTTGTCTGCCGGTCAGAGAGTTTGGAGGTTGCTCAAAATGGCTGACAAGCATAGCTGCATGCCCCAACTCAGGACGTGATTACTTGGTTCTTTTGATATTAAGATAGTTCATACAAGTAGATCCATTACATCCTGACAGGATATGCAAACGTACTTCTGCTCCTTCTTTTGTAATATGAGGTTACCTGGGGAATGGACACCTTCAGGAAACTTGGTCTAGGGTAGCTTCACTGCCTAAACAACAGAGTGCTAATGATTTGATGCCTCAAAGTGTTAAAGCAATTAGCTGTTCTGAGTTGTCCTTTGTATCATGTTAATGAAGTCTTTTGTTACCTTCTTCACCCTGGTGAATTGGGCATAAAAGCATATGGAAAAATAAACACTGGCAATTTCAGTATTCACTGGAATGCCCTCCTGGTACTTTCTACGGTTTCTGTTTTTATTGTTATCACGTGTCTTCATGTTCTTTATATTTCTAATTTCCCACACCCGTAAAAGGTGTTTTTGTCGAGGCTGGTCTACAACATTTTTTGCTTTTGTTTGTTTGTTTGTTTTGAGGCAAGGTTTCACTATGCAGAGCAAGCTGATTCTGAACTCAGAGATTCACCTGCCTCTGCCTTCCAAGTGCTGGGACTGAAGGTGTGCATCACCATGGCAAGCTATAGTCCATCTTGACTCCCATAGCTACAGTACATACTTTAACAGTAGCTACCCTTGATAACAATTCCAAAGGTGCCCTTTGCCTTTCAACTTTTATACTTCACAAGAAAGGGCAGGAAATGTGTGCAAAGCCTGTTGAGGACTGCAGGGACTGGTGGCTGCAGAGACCCATTCTTAAAAACCCTCCATCTAGATTTTTTTTCAACAGAACCAACATTAAAGAAAGCATTTTCATTATCTACTTTGTGGTCAGAGATTATAAGGGAGAAAGGATATTAACCTAAAAAACTAATGTATAGACAAAATAAAAAACTCAGATACAAACAGGAAAACGGTGCAGTAGAGGCTAGAAAGATGTTTTTAGGAACTGAAAAGAGCATCAGATTTTGTGACAAGCAACTAAGAAAAATCCGATAGATACCAGGTGTCGGATGGGGGGCAGTACTATAGAGAAAGTCTACATGAGGTAAAACAATTATCCAGTTCAACAACAGTTATCACATACAAAAGAACAGGTCAGAGCTTTAGGATCGGAGCTGTTTGGTGTTAAAGTCAGGCTTTCAGGCTTATCAAGGCAGTTGTTCAAAATGAGCTGATAGGACCTGACTGTGTTAGTGCAGGGCCCAGGAGGAGACACCTGAATGTAACAGAGGGCAAGGCACTAAAAGGATAGTCAAAAAACAAAAAGAAAAGAAAAAAATAAGCCAAAAGATGCTAAAGTCGCTAAGAATAATGGCAGAGAACTTGACAGAAAAATTACAATTTCAGGAAAATTGAATATATACTAGAGACCAGAAAAATGGCTAAGAGGGTACAGTCATAATCACTATTTAGGGAAAATTTAACTAGAGCAAGTCAACAATGGTCTATATACTTTAGCATAAAGAAAACGTTGGGCTAAAATGCTGACACCCACAGAGAGACAGAAGAACCACCACTCTGTCATCCAGAAAGAACACAAGTCTGCCATGAGCTAAACACATCTCAATCATCTTAGAGATCAAGAAATCAGTGATGCTTTCAGGAGGCAAAACACTTGGTTTCTAAGAGGCTTATTTAGATTTTGAAATAAAAATGTTAATGCAATAAAGCAAGATCTAAACTAGAGTAAAAAATATATAATGAAAGTCAGTAATGACTACAAATTCATATAAATTAGAAGTTACTTAAAATGACTGGAAAGCTAAATTCTGTCTGTGATTGTTTTCTCGCAGTCCTAGTTTCCTTTTTATTATTATAATAACCATCAAAGCAAACCTGGAGAGGACAGGGTTTATTTCATTTTCCAGTCCATCATGAAGGGAAATCAGGGCAGGAACTCAAGGTAGGAACTAAAGAGGAGACCACGGAGGAATGCATCTTACTGGCTTGCTAAGCCTATTTCCTCATACCACCCAGGACCTCCTGCCCAGGGATGGCATTGCCCATAGTGGGCTGTGCCCTCACACACAGTTAATCAAGAAAATGCCCCGCATATAGGACCAGGCTGATACAAGAATTTCTCTACAGAGATTCCCTCTTTCTACACGATCCTAGCTTGTGTCAAGCTAACCAGAACCAAACCAAAAACCACACTATAGTACAATGGATTTGAAACACATACTTAAGCTTGTCAGGAGTAAGAAACTGACCAGTGTTCAATTTTAGCAATTAAAGACATTTATCATAGCATCTGATGATTTTCTCTGCGTCAGCCTACAGTAGCCAAATATACCTCATGGCTCTTTGTGAAAAAAGTTGAATGCAGCTGTTTAATCAGAGATGTAAGTTGACTGTGTGTGACAAGAACAATTAACCCGAATTTACCTCTACACAGCTGACACAGAGTTCCCTCACTGAGAGATCTAATGTGAACCTTGTTCTTAATCACCTTTGGATCCAGCTCCCTACTTCCATTTGATGAATACACCTTTACCTAGGCGGCACTACTTACGTCAGAAGAAAAGCCCAAGAGTAACTTTAAGTTAAACTTGACAGCAAACTTAGATGGCAGCTGTGATACTCACCAATACAGACATCGATTTTCCCTTTAATGGCAGCTTCATGCAGAGGTGTGTAGTTCCAGTTATCTCTGGCATTTGGATCTGCTCCTTGGCACAGTAACAGACTCACAACCTCAGCATGGCCGAAAGAACAGGCATTATGAAGTGGGATGAGACCCCCGTCATCACGAGCATGGACGTTAGCACCCATCTGCAGCAAGTGTTCTACAACATCCTTCCTTCCAAAACCTGGAGAAAAGGAGCAGAAGTGTTTTATACACTGAGTCAAGTCTTTAACAACATCCACACCTATGTACTGAATCTGTATCCTAAAGTAAAAAGGGGGAGATAAATAAGCAAAACCATGAGCTTTGTTCAAACTGGACCTCCCCATTTCAAGAATAAAAACTAAAATAAAGAAAACTCTTCCCTGGTTAGTGAGCGGTTGACTCAGAAACCGTTTCTTAATCACTTGCTGTGGGTGGCAACTGTGTCAGAAATACAAGTGAATGAGGCAACACCTGTCCAACAGTGCTGGCAACACGTAACAAATTAATTATATAAAACTTCCACGTACCTTATACTTATAAAACTGACAAAAATTTTATACTTAAATACTGCCAACAACCAAATCAAAGACAAATCACAACGTCTAGCACTAGAGTAATAATAGGAAAAAACAGAAACATAGGAAAAAACAGAAACACAGTCGCAATGGGTTAAAGGATTCTGCAGCAGGAAGAACTAATGAAGGTGTCAGAATACTATTGGGAATTGTAGCCAAACTGCATGAACAGGTGGCTCAGTGACATCATTTGAGATTGATTTACGAATCTGAGAAAAGGGTGGAAAGTGAGACTAGACACATCTGAAGATATAGAACCACACACTGGTAATAAGTACCACAGTTTCCAGCTAGAAAGGGGGAAAGGAGAGCCAGGTAGGCCCCAAACAGTGTAAAGACTGCACACACAGGCAAGAAAGGATACCGAGGGCACCATCACAAAAGTCAGGAATGGCAACATTAGGCTGTAAACTGAGTGCCATTCTGTCCTGCCTGGTTCCCGCAGTCAAGTCCCAAAGAAATCACACAGAGGTCTACATTAATTATAAACTGATTGGCCTAGTATCTCAGGCTTCTTATAACTCTTATAACTTATATTAGCCCATAATTCTTATCTGTGTTAGCATGTGGCTTGGTACCTTTTTCAGAGAGGGAGTCACATCTTGCGTCCTCTGCATCTGGGTCACAAATGCAGACTGAAACTTCCCTCTTCCTAGAATTCTTGTTGCCCTGCCTCTACTTCCTGCCTGGTTACCCTGCCTATACTTCCTGCCTGACTACTGGCCAATCAAAGTTTTATTAAAAATAATACAAGTGACGGGATAAAAGACCATTGTTCCACAGCATTAGGCAAAGTCCCATAGGAGGAGTATTTATGAGACCAAGAGAAAAGGGAAAATGGCCATTCACAACATGAAAATAATTGTACTACAGTGACAAAAGTACAAGCCACACTGCAATGGAAACTACACAGCATTTAGTCACTCGGCCCACTCTGTGGCTCCATGGCACTACCTCCACACTAGTACTTACTTGGTCAAATTAGAAACTGGAATCTTACATAAAGCTAAAGAGTAGTGAAACAGTCATATCTTCCTCCACTTTATACATACATTAAATAAATGAGAATCATGTGAAAATAGGGGGGGGGATGTGTTTTTTATGCTATCTAAAGAAATTCACTCATTTTCAGAAGATCAAGTACCAAGAAACTCTCTCAAAATAAAAATAATGATTCCACAGACAGGTGTCACAAAGTCAGAATTAAACTTCTCTTGGACAATCCCTCAAGTTAAGCTGAAGTATGGGAGGGGGCACAAGTCAATTTATGGTAATCAGAATAGTAAAGCTATGGCGTGCAAGCTAATTGCCTCACCAGGCCATGTTTTTAGTCTGCTGTTAACCCTGGCACAACAGTTTCAGCGCTAGTTAGAGGTTCTACTTATCACACCCACTCCTCCTTCCTGTACACCACAACCCTATTCCTTCACAGGCACTGTCCTTCCCAGCCGTGGGGAATGTCAAAGGTTGTTTTGTTCCTATTGGGATGGAAAGGACAATGGTGGCTAGGTGAGGCCAGCAAAGTCAGGCCACTCAAATTCTTTGAGCCATGGTGAGGAGCTTGATCTTGAGGAAGGGTATATCAAGTGACCAAATCTGTCTGCTAGCTAACATCAACAGCAGACATGGAAAGATGAGGTCAGGAAGACAAGAAAGGCCTTTTTATAAGGAAGAAACACAGGCAGCTCCAAGTGATACCACCAAACTAGGAAAGAAAATATTTGGTTCACATTTGCCATTTGTCAATGGCATTAGACAGCCTGAAAAGCCTTTCAGCTTTGGCGTTCACTTGCTTATGGGTTTGTGGTCATCAGAGTGCTGCACCTCTGAGCTTGATACAGGACTCCCAGGCAAGAGAGAATGCAAAGGAAGGAGGAGGTTTGGACACAGAATGTTTGGTATTAAAGCAGTAAGCCTCTGCAGATATGTACAACATTTATGCATCCATAGCCAAAATTGTGTCATCTGCCCACCTACAAAAACGGGCTGAAAAACAAGTCTTTTATAGCTGAGCATACAGGTGTCTCAGGAAAATCAAGCTATCTATTGGTGAAGAACTAGGAGATGAATTCAGGGAGAACAAATAACAGCATCTGCCATACCTTTATAAGTCATAAGTAGAAATTTGTTTCATTTTTAAGTACCTGAGAAATTATTCCTAACAAAAATCACTTCAACGCTATTTCAGTCCTAAAAGGTTTTTCAGATAGCTGAATGTGATGTTCAGTTTAAATGTTAACTTGCCACAAATGAGAATCACGTGAGGAGAGCATGTCACCTGAGGGATGACAATTGCCTCAAGATTACCTTAACTGAGGTGGAAAGACCCACCTGATGTGACAGCGCCTTCTGCCCAGATAAAAGGGGCCGGAGCAGGCAGGCTGTCCTGCTGCAGTGGCCTTCTCTGCTTACAGCTGCAGCTCATTCCTTCACTGATAGAAGAAGCCGAGTCTCCAGAAACCACCAGATTCCTGACACCAGACTGGGACTGCTTAGGAGACCCAGGTACAAGACCTCAGCAACTAGCAGTACTCAGCTTCTCAGGGGTGAGACAGGTGTCGCTATTTCAGTGCAGGCTGATTTTCTAGTAGTAGTAGTAATAATTCTGTTTTGTTCCTCCAGAGAACTCTAATACACTACATAAAGATGAACAAATATGGTAGCATACACCTCTAATCCCAAAATTTTGGAGGTGGAGGCTGAACAAACTAAAGTTTGTCGGCCAACCAACAATAAGGAGCTGAGAAAATGTCCAGTCAATAAAGTGCTCGGTGAACAAACATAGGAATATAATTTGAATCTCCTACACCAATGTGAAAATAAAATGCTGGGCACTGTGGTGCATGATGGACAGAAGGATCCCTGAAGCTCCTGGCTAAGCAAGAGACCTGGAGAGCTCCAGACTCAACAAGAGGCTCAGTCTCAAAAAGTAAGATGAAGGGGGACTGAGGAGGACACCCAACATGGACCTCTGCCCACCACATGCACACATGAATACATGCATACACGCACACCACAACAAAAATTAAATTAAAAAAACAAGAACAAAATTAGAAGAGATGAAGAAACTCTTGCAGTAGTCTAAAAATAGAAACTTGGCGTGGACTCAGAAGGCAAGGCTGACTGGGTCCTGGAATTCTAGTTGAACACTTCAGTCTGTGGAGATTCCATGTGGGAAAGAAGCAAGCCAACAGCTTCAAAAGGTCATCCAACATCTGCTCCACGCTAACTGCTAAAGTGAGATGATTTGCAAATCTCAGCATTATTGCTGTTAAATAATGTCATTATTTCACATGTTCAAAGAAAATACACACAAGAAAAGCATTGCACTAGCATTGTAAGGAAAATCTAAATTCAAAACACATGCCTAACTGAATATACTTAGCAATATTCCTTACTCTGATCTTTATATATTACAATTAAGGTTATTCAAAATGTTTCAATACTAAATGTAAGGTCATTGGTATTTATTCCCCAGGTTTGAGCTCAAAAATGGGGTTGAAAAAGTCATTCCACTTAACATTTAGCATTTTAAGCCTAAAAGAAACAACCTTAAACCTCAACTGTGGCCTGCACAATATTAACAAAAGAGAAAAACCAAAGGTGTTTGGAGTCTTGTAAACTAAAGTTTTTTTTTAATAAATGACAGTAGCAACAGATTAAAAAGGCATGTTCCTCCTAACTGAAAAAAGCTACAAGCACTGAAGCACAATAAAAGTTCATATTACAATTTATTTTTAATTTTTTCCTTAAGTAGTGTAAGATCCAAGAACACCCAAAAGATACTCAAAGGAACAGTAAGGTGCGTTTGCAACTGTCAAGAACACTGACATAAGTGGCAAAGACAAATAGGCAGGTGGTGATAGATGAACCTGCTCGATACCTTAGAAGGGAAAATATTGCAGTGGTCTATTGTTTCACATAATCCCAGCCATGAGGTTGGCTAGTTTGTTTTCTCTGCTGTGATAAAAGATCATGACCAAAAGCAGCTTGCAGAACAAAAGGTTTATTTGGCTTACACTTCCTAGGACACAGTCCAACATGAAGGGTTATGGAGGCAAGAAACTTAAGAATCAAAACAGAGACCTGTGGAACTCTCCTTATTGGCATCCTCTCTTTCCAATGCTTGCTCACTTATTTTCTTATACAATTTAGGACTATCTGCCCTGAGTCAGCTCCCACATCAATTAATTAAAAAAAAAGGAAGGTAGGAAAGGAAGGAACGAAGGAACAAAGGAAGGAAGGAAAAGAAAGGAGAAAGAGCGAGATCCACAGACTTGCCCACAGGCCAATCTGATGGAGACAATTCCTCGACTGAGATTCCCTATTCCCAAATACATCTGTGCCAAGCTGACAAAAGACTGCCAGCACAGGGGCCTTAGAAGGTAACTGTAAAACATTTAACACTTTCTACCCAACATTCCCACTCTGTTCCCTAACTAACACTTAATTTAACACTGTGGTGAGGCTCAGCATCTGGGCATCTGTGAGCAACTCGGGGGCAATTCCAGAGGTCTATTACACATATGAATTTATACCTTTGCTAAGAGAGAGCTGAGTCTATGTATGTCTTGGCTGATGTGTGGAAGGCAGCTAAGAGGATGGTTATGGCGCAACAGACCCATCCTGCCTTTGCTCCCAACCCTATCCACTTTCTAGCTCTAAAAATTTTTTTTTAAAGTTTGCTGTATTTCATGAAGGAAATCTGCACGCTGTCATGACTATCTGTAACCTGGGAATTGGGGAAAGAATTTGCAGCTTACTTTAAAAACATCAAGTCTTCTATGCACCAAGTAAGGGTTATCTAGTCTAATAAACACTAAGCCACAGACACCAGGAACAAATTTCTGGTTACTTTGTAATATACATCCATGACAAATAAACGTTTTCCATTTAATACTCAGCCATTATTGTTTCCTTTCCTAATTTGGATTCTAACTACATTAGCTTTTAATTATTAGAAAATATATCAGCTTCTGATCACTTAATCAAAAGTCACAAAGGGGAGTATATTTCCCTGTTGATTTTTTTGTCAGAAGCAGATCCCCCTGAACAGTTTTCTACTTATAGACCCTGATGTAGAAAAAGAAATGTATGCTAAAAGTGAAGTGCAGAGAAATAAAAGGTGCTTTCCTAGGCCCAGTGCATGGATCTCCAGGAACAAAAAGCCAGCAGCTTAGAAACAAACTGTAGGAAGTATTTCCTGGGACAGAAAAAGATGATTAGATTCCAGTGCAAAAGTGACCAGCTCAATAGTAGGAGATTGGTATCCTACCTGGGCAGGCACAAGACCAGAGAAAGCCTACACTCCTCAACACTGTCACAGTGTCCCCAAGAAAGCCCACACTCAACAGTGTCACCTTGTCCCCTTCACTGCTGTGAAATATGAAGACAGGATTTCCAGTCCAGCTCCATCCTAAAGTAGAGGGATAAATCAAGGGAAAATAGTGCAAGCAGGTCCGAGAGTCAAGTGCAAGCCTCGCTCCCAGTTAGGAAATTACACCGAAGGTGGCAGCACTTTGAAAGGAACAAGAGGTTGGGAAATGCTGAGAACATAGTTAAGAGAAACCACGCTTGGGGCGATCTCTACCCTAGCATGTCTATCAATACTCTCTACAACCTAGAAAGCATCCTTCCATCACCCCTAACCCCAGCCCCTAAAGAGCTCTCCAAAGGCTTAGAAACAGGAAAAGAAGGAAAGAACTCAAAAGGAGACAGCAGAAATGGAGGTGGGAAAGAAGCACCGCAAAGATGGCAGACGTCCGCTAAAGGAAGATCTAAATCTCCAGGCTAAGAGTGCACAGGCTGCCAGCGAGAAAAGACCAACACCACAAGTTCAAGGGCCAAAACCTTCCTAAGTCCTTCAGGAAGAAAATACACGACAGCTATAGAACTAAGGAGTAAGTGTACTAGCAAGGGGAGACACCAAACTCCACTCCGATCATTCTCACAAGGTCTTCACAGTAATTTCATGCAAATGCTACTCATTTGATTAAATTCCAGCCTCCAGAGCATGGATTTAATAAGACTGTGACAAAGTATCACATAGTCTAGTTTACAGTAAGGTGTGACAGCTGATTTGACTAACACTATGCTGCTGTTTAAGAACAGCTTGAACCTCAGCATTTGTCAGACATTTTCTCCAGGATGAACAAGGTAGCTTCTTAGATGAAAACAACAATATTTGCTCTCAAAGATAGAATGCAAGCTTTCAGATAAATATCTGAACTTTATAGCATTACAAAGCTATTATAACCATAGCAGTTTCCCAGTAACCATTACTTTCCTAAGACTGGTAAATGTGCTGCCTGTTATTTTTATTATAAAATTAAGGTATTAATGCTTGAAAGATTTGCATGACATACTGAAGTAATACTTTCCAAAAGACTAAATTAGATAGCTATAAGATCCAATTCTGTAAAAATAGGTCAGTGAATTTTAACATGCCAGAAATAGGAAAAATTCACTGATAAGGCTGAAAATTCTCTCTATAAAAACTAATTAATCAAATTATATTTTGAAAAATAGTACTTCCTTCTGCATTCCATTATCTGTTTTATGAATTCATTCTTCATAATACACACAATGATGACAGGTAAAAGACAAGAATTAGGCTGTCTTCTATCAATCTAGGCATTAAACTGACTCCAAATACAAAACAATCCCTTTGTCTCATTGATCTTTGCTTAGGAAAGAATCTAACTGTAAGTGTTATTTACACTCAAATAATAGTTTTTGTATTTTTATTTCTACACTTTAATTTATCCCATAAGTCTCTAAAGATGTAACAAAGGCACAATCAATACAGCCACCCCCACCCCTTTTCTCCACAGTGCTGCTTTCTGCACTAGTGGCCTGCAGTCAGTCACGGTCTAGGAGTATTATATGGGAAAGAAATAACTAATATATAAATTTTAAATCATACATCATTCATGGTAGCAGTATGGTTAAATGTCCTTTGTGCCTAGGGTATCCAATCTATTTCTACACATTGTTACTGCCCCATCTTGCTCTCGTGGTATTTCAGTGCTTTTCCTGGCTTTACTAGTAGTTTACCTAATTAAGCTGATGATTCAGATACAACAGAAAAGAGCTAAATGTGTTTCCCTGAAAATATGGAAGCTCTTGCCTTAGGGACTTCTTGAAAGAAGGTCAAAACTACATTCGTGTCTGACAGTGGTGGTGTATACCCTTTATCCCAGCACTCAGGAGGCAGAGGCAGGCAGATCTCTGAGTCCAAGGCCACCCTGGTCTACAGAGTTCCAGGACAGCCAAGGCTACTACACAGAGAAACTCTTTCAAAAACCAAAAACATTACATTCATATAATTTACTACCAATTCTTACATTTCTATGTTATTGCTGCTAATCTCTTATGCCTAATTTATCAATTAAAGCTTACAATAAGTATGTGTGTGTGGGAAAACATCCAGAAGTTGGCATGATCAAGTTTCAGGCATCTGATAGCCCTAAGAGTTAGGGAGGAGTACTACACCTAAGAGTTCTGAGATGCAAACGCTTGAGAAACAATATTTTGAAAACTCGAAGTGTTCTCTAGATTTCCTTCCAATCAAACATCCCTTCTGGAGGGAAGGGGGGAAGTTCATGTCACAGAAAGTTGCTCAAAACTCAAGATGCCCCTCCCCAACAATATATAAGGAGCAAACAAGTGCTGGAGGAAGAGATGACTGTGAGACTTGTGTCCAAACTCAAGCTGGGTTGTCTTTATAAGGAGCTGATGTGGCTGTCGGGTAATACAGCTTCAGTCATTCAAGCTCCTTGCAGTAAACTTAGTAAACTCATTCTTTCTCCAAGCTAAACTTGGATGGAATCATTCCTTTGATCTTCCATTCTCATCATAGTTAGGTGTGGAGGAGGCGGGCTGTGTGTCCGTGTATTTCCAGGAAAAGTCACACAATGCATGAACACCCAAAGAAGACAAAGTCCAAAACAAGGCTAAGATAAGCAACTGAGGCTGATCCGTTTAAAGCCAGGTGGAGCACCCACTTGGCTACTTCTCCCAAGTGGTAAGTAAGGGATGGTATATTGCCCTGATGTAGGGAAAGTTGTGTACCCCAGTATGGGTGATAAGACATGCAGCTGAGGCTGAATTATCAGAGCACGGAGCGTCTTTAGGAAAATCCCAGGGTAGTAGCTTCCTCTATGTGATATGGGGTGTGGTATGCGTCCTTGATGAATGAGGCCTACCATTTAAGTAAGAGGACGTCCCCAAACAGCTGATGGAGTTAGGGGCTATACTGCAATCCCACACAACAGTACACACTGGACAGGACTGTAAGCAGGCCGTGGCAGCTGGTGTACGGATTTCTGCTATGAGTGCGAAGACATATAACTGAGGCTGAGCTGTCTACTCAGAAAGCACTTGCCAGCACAAAGGAGGGTTACAACAAGAAAAAGATAAGTGGATGTCATCTTCCACATTAGCACCTGGTTTGGCAGAAAAGTGGTGGGGAGGTGAGATGAAGGTACTAGACTGCTGTTCTTACAGCTTGTGGGGTGCAAAGGATAGTTAGATGTGTGCCCTTCCTAGCAACTTCCTAAAAACTCAGAACCCATGGGAAGAACCAAACGGTGAAAAGGGAAGATGGCAGGAAGAATCAGTACAAGATACCCCCCGGGTCTAATTTTCCATACAGAGGAAGATGCTCCACCCTAAGGATACTTTATGGTAGTAAACAAGTTCTGGGGACAGTAGAGTCTTTGGTAGCATAGTCACCAAGTTGTGCAGGGCACTCTGTTTATACAGTTTTTGCGAGCAGTCACCCAATGCTGCACTGGGCTTTTCAGTGAGCAGTTGCCCAAGTTACACTTGCTCTTGCAAGACAAGCTCACAAGTTTACCAAACCAGAACTGGCAGAATTGTTTCTACAGTCTGCCCTGGTGCCTGACCTGGGGTAAAAAGGTCATACAAACAGGATCACTCATCATCTTGCAGGGGATTTGAGAACCATCTGTTGAGCGTCTGCCAAAGGACCATAAAATCTTAGTAGAGCCCTACTATCTAGATCCCTCAGAAATAGAGAGGAATCCACTGTGGAACTGTCTCGGTAACTGTTAATGAGGCAAGTTTCATAAGCTCATTTGATTTCCACAACACTTCTTTAATGGTGAATCTCACACTCGCAGAACCACAGCCATTCAGACACATTGATAACTGACAGAAAAAATGAAAAGGGCATCATCAACATAACTGCTGAAATTCATTCTACTGAATATCAATATTTCCATATTTCATATTGGCAATATGAAATTCTCTTCTCAGGCAGAAGAGAAGGCTCAGTGAGTAGCTGTGACTGAGGACTGTGAGTTCGGTTCTCCAGCACCCATGAACAGTAGAAGAGGCACATATCTGAAACCCTAGTGTCAGGCTGGGGAGACACAAGGATTCACAAAGCTCAGATGCAGCCAGCCTAGACAAACTGGTGAGTTCCACCCAACATCAACTCTGACCTCCACACATGGATGCATATACATATGCATACCCATACAAGCATGTACATATGCCACACACACACGTTCTCTGTAAGATAACAAAGACCAAAACATTTACTATTTGTTTTTTCATTTGAATTATGGCAAAATACACATTTCATAAAATTTACAATGTGAAGCTTTTTTATTAGTAATAGTATGTGTGTCAACATATGTGTTTGAATAAAAACAAGCATGTACCACAACAACACATGAAGAAGTCAGAGGAAACTTTTGGGATTTGTTTCTTTTCTTTCACTATCAGTTCTGGGTATCAAACTCAGGTCATGAAGTGCACAATGAGCACTCTTACCTGCTGAGCCCTCACCAGCCCCCATCTGTACCATTTTCAGTATCATCGTGTGCTTTCAAAGAGTTGTGATTCCCATGCTTTGCTATTTAAAATATTTTGTTTGACTGCTTCCATGAACTAAAATACTTAACAAAGTTTATCAGGATTTTCTTAACAGTCTTTAGACTTAAAATATTTGCTAAAATTCCCTTTAATTTAATGAAGCTCTTCACTGATTGCTTACAATCAAACATTTTATATTTATGAAACAAATGAACAAAAGGGTAGGATAGTCCAGTATTCTGGCAGCTCTGAAAGATGACTCAATAGTTAAGGACGCTTACTACTCTTGCAGAAGATTCAGGTTTGGTTCGCAGCACCCACCGTGGGCAGCTCAAACTTCATTTCCAGGGAATCTACCCCCTCTTCTGGCCTTTACGGGTTCCAACATGCACATGGTGTACATGAACTTAAGCAGATACATACATACACAGAAGTTTTTTAAAATAAAAATCTTAAAAACAAACATTCTAATAATTGTAAATGTTCTAATATCCTACTTACTGAAGAGATTTATTTTAAGTGCCCGAGAAAAGGATCCAAGGGACATATCCACAAATCACCATAACTTGCCTTGGAGTAGTAAGATGATGGACCATTTTTTTCTGCACTTTTGAATTTTAGATGATTTTTTTACTATCAGAAAACCAATTTGAGAAAGTCATGACATCTCAAAACAATTTTATTTCTCATTACTATTAAGTTTCCATTTGAGCAGCCCAGACCTAATGATTTTAAGGCAGCCAGATATACAGTGTATATACAGATATACACTTCATAGCTATGTGACTTCTGATTTTGACATAAAAGGTAGATTAGTATATTAAAAATTATTATTTCTAGGCTGGGTGGTGGTGGCGCATGCCTTTAATCCCAGCACTCAGGAGGCAGAGGCAGGTGGATCTCTGTGAGTTCGAGGCCAGCCTGGTCTACAAGAGCTAGTTCCAGGACAGGCTCCAAAGCTACAAAGAAACCCTGTCTCAAAAAAAACCAAAAAAAAATTTATTATTTCTAGATATAAGGAATCAGACTTGGGATTAGAAATACTAACCTACAAAGCCAACTCTTCAAATGCAAACTGAATACCAAGTTCTCCTTGTTTTCATAAAATTCCAATAGGATAACAATTATACACTGTGTTGATACACTGTGGGTATTGCCTTGTAGGAAACAGTGGGTAAGCCAAATTTTTAATATCTTGCTCTACAAATTAGTTCAGAAGAATTTTTTCACAAGATTTATTTCCTACACAAAAGCACAAGTTAGCATCTCTATTCCAGACATTTTAGAAAATAGCTAACATGCAGTCATTCATTATAATTCCATGACATCTTTTTTTAAAAAGTCAAATTTCCATAGTGTGAGAAGGTAAACATACAGAAAAAGAGAACGGTACCTTCATACAGAAAAAGAGAACGGTACCTTCTCACACTATAAATGAACGGGACATTCAAAATGACCCCCGTAAATACATCAGAATGAGGGCATCCAATCCTGTCAGATCTACTTCGACACAATCAACCTTTTGAAAAGCACTGTAATTAGCTCCATATTGGGAAGTTTCATTAATTTTTAAAACTGTAACTGGTGATAGGAAGACTAGCTTTTAAGAATTGTGAGTCAATCAGTAGATTTTTTTTAAAGTAAGTTTGACCTTGTAGCTAACAGAATCATTGGTATTAACTATCAAATGTTTACTTGACTATAAAGAAAATTACCTCAAAGAAAAAAGTTACCAACAATTTAGTGAAAACCAAAAAGAGAACGTTAATACTTTATTTCTCCTTTTCTTACAGTTTAAAAGAAAGACTCATTGTTTGACCTGAACTAGGGGCTTCCATTGCACAAAGAATGGAAAAGAACATTGTAAGGGTCATGATGCTTCAAGTCTATAAAGAGAGAACCTAAGCCAAGGAGCAAAACAAGTTTTCACAAAACAGCCCAGCAGGTAATGGCAATCCAAAAACCTGAGGAAGCCTCTAAAGTATGGGCACCAAAACACATCTAAGACATTCCTCAATTACCCAAAATCACACTAATTTTCAAAAACTTAGGCTCAAAACCCATCATCCCAAGTGGTTAGGCTTTAATAAAATCCCAAGAAACTCACCCTAGTTAAAAAAAAATTTAAGACCTGGTGGTGGTGTTGCACTCAATCTCAGGCAGGCAGATCTCTGTGAGTTCAAGGCCAGCCTTATCTATGAAGCAAGTTCCAGGACAGCCAGAGCTGTTACACAGAGAAGTCCTGTCTCAATACCTTTTTAAATAGTAAACTAAAAGTCCATTTTGAGATGCCCTAGGTCACTGGTTCTCAACCTGCAGGTTGCGACCCTCTGGGTCACATATCAGATGTACTGCATATCAGATATTTACATTGTAACTCATAACAGTACCAAAATTACAGTGATGAAGTAGCAATGAAACAGTTTTATGGTTGGCAGTCAGTACACCATGAGAAACTGTAATAGAATCAAAGCATCAGGAAGGGTGAGAACCCCTGTCCAAGAGAAGAACTGGCCTGCTGTGGGGCAATGGTCTTTTATCCTGTCACTTGTATTATTTTTAATAAAACGCTAATTGGCCAGTAGCCAAGCAGGAAGTATAGGTGGCACAATGAGAACAGGGGATTTCTGGGAAGAGGAAAGGTCAGTCTGCAACTGTCATCCAGACACAGAGGAAGCAAGATGTGACTGCCTCGCCAAAAAAGGTACCAAAAGCCATGTGACTAACACAGACAACAATTATGGGCTAATAAAAGTTATAAGAGTTAATAAGAAGCCTGAGCTAATAGGCCAAACAGTTTATAATTTTTAAAAAAGCCGGTTGTGGTGGCGCACGCTTTACAGCTGCATTTATAGTATAAGAGACCACACCCAAGTGGGTTGGTATCTTAAAGGCTATTGGCTGAAGGAGCGGAGGAGCTCCCGTATTACTGGCTCAACCCATCCTTTTATTAGGAATCATTCCCAAAGCAGCCACTGTACTCCCTCTTCCTGACAACACCACTCACCTGTCAGGCCTTCCCAGCTTCCCCATACCTAGCAATGCACAAGGGGGCTGTATGTGAACACATGCGTGCACACACACACACAGAGTCACAGTCAAACCTTCAGGAAGACACACCTGTGGACTCAATGCTTGCTCATGCTATGTCCGCCTTAAAAAGAATCTATGCACTGAAATTTCCAGTGTGACAGGATTAGGAGGTGAGGTCTTTGGGAGGCAATTAATTAGGTAACACAAGTGAAATTTAGAGCCTTTGTAAGAAAACCCACGAGTAATGTGAGATTCCCCTCTTTATGCTGTGAATGCCATTGGTTAATAAAAGAATCTGCTTCGGCCTATAGCAGGGCAGAATATAGTCGGGCTGGAAGAGATATAGCGAGAGAGTAGGCAGAGTCAAGAGAAGCCAGTAGCCATAGGAGACAGATGCAAGATGCTGGTTGGAACTTGGAACTTTACCGGTAGGCCACAACCACATGGTGATACATAGATGAATAGAAATGGGTTAATTTAAGAATAAGAGCTAGCCAATAAGAAGTGTGAGCTAATAGGTTGTAATTAATAGTTCCTGTGTTATTATTTCGGGTCTGGGCAGCAGTCTCTGCCAACACACGAGTGCTCATTTACATGTGTTCTCTTTTCTATCTCTCTCTCTCTGCTCACCACATGAGAATATACTAAAAGCTGGTAGTTGGCAACTCAGAAGACAGCTCTTACCAGAAGCAAACTTCTGGGGCCCTGACCTCAGACCTTGCTGCACTAGAGTAATTTTTGTTTTTTATAAGCCACCCAACTATTATACTTGAGTAATTATAGCCCAAACTGACTTACGATAACAATCATAAATGTTTAGGTACCTTCTTACTTTTAAATGCATGATGTTGAGCTGGGGGTATAAGTAAGTGGTGGAGTACATGAAAAGCACACATGAACACTGTAGTCAACCCCTACCACACCACACAAAGATAATCTCAGCAACATACTTAGAAATGTATTTGCAAATCATAACCACAGTCTCAGCAACTGTTACATCAGTAAGAGCATGGGGCACAAGTTAAAGCACAGGTTGGAGACATTCATACTCCAACTTCTTAGAAAAATCAAGCCCCAAAATGAATGTACCATTTTCTCCAATACTAGGACACAGGATGAGTCACTGGGAAAGGCAGCTTCTAGGATGATGCCAGTAACTTAGTATATAGTCACAAGCTGCACAACAGTGTTGGGTCCAAGAAAGACCAAGTCACACGACAATGAAAAGATTGTAACAGCACTGAAAAGCCCTCCTGAAATAATTATCACTGCCACTGTGTGTCACAATGCATTACTTTATGTTTGTGGTGATTCTGGTGTAAACAAACCTGCTGTGGTGTGCTTGTGCTCTCGCTGTCATCATACAATTACATATCCTACATAGATCTGGCAATGCTAATAAGTTACTAGGTTAGTGTATTAACCACATTATGCTTTCATCACTATTTTAAAGAACACTATTCACTTCAAAAGGCATGGAAAGCAGCTTTAACCAGGTCCTTACAGAGCTGCAGAAGGCACTGCTGCCGCAGGAGACGGTCCAGTGCTGTTATTTTCCCTAAGGCCATTCCAGCAGGACAAGACACTGACATCCTAGCTTCCAGTGGATAGACCAGGACCTGGAGGACAGCTATGACCATGATTCTGACCTGTGTCAGCCTCGACTGATTAATATGTTTAACAACAATGTACAGAGTGTAAAATACAATTTTTAAAAATTGAAAAAGTTATAGAATGAGGATACTAAAGACAAAAATATTTTGTTCAACGTGTACAATATTTTTGTGTCTTAAGTATTGCAAGAGAATCAAAAGTTTAAATTTTTTTAAAGATTATAAAGTGGAAAAGTCCTGACTGGACATGGGAATACAGACATTCTACTACTCAGAGGAGTCAAGCAGAGGACTGAGAGACCTTGACTCTAACAAACAAAAGGGAATCAAGGTTGTTACATCATGGAAAATAATGTATGAATTAGGGTGGCAGTAAGTATACAATGCTAAACAACAAAATAAAAAACTATCGGACTATAGACTAAGCCTTCCTATTCACTCTCCAGATTTTGCAAACTCCACTCATGTCTTTCAGGGTATGCTATGCTTCACTTTTCACATTTTGTTGTACTGTGTATTTCCTATGTTTATGTACAAATGCCCATCATTCTGTTACTATCAGAATTCAGACACTGACATGATACTGGACAAGTGTGCAGCCTAGAAGCAATACCACAGAGCATACATGAATATATTAGGCTGTGCCTTCCAGGTCTCTGTAAGCACACGCTGATGGTCACACAACAAAATCTCCTAGCCATGCATTACTCCAAAGTTACCCCTATCAATAAGCAACATGAAACTCTAAGTGTACCTTGTGTAACCGCCTCCTCCTGGGTATGGGTTGAGCCCACTCTATCAGACTCAGCAGAGGAGGACGCCCGAGAGTGCTGAAGAGTCTAAGTTCAGTTTTACTCACCATGCCTCTGCCTCACTTGTCGGCTTTCTCTGAAGCTCACTGCTATGTTGTGAGCTGCTCTATGAAACTGAACACTTCAGTCCCGCAACCTCCAACATGCACATTTACCAAACCCAAGATCCAGTAATTCTAATAAATTTTTGTTCAAGAACGAAAAGCCTTATACCCATAAAAACAAGATTTTAAGAATATATGTCAAAACAGCTTTATTCATAATAGTCAAAACTGGAAAGAGCCTAAGAATGCATCAACAGAAGGAAAACAAGCTTGGTGACAGTATACTGACAGAATGAAATCTACCGAGCATGGGAAGAACTATGCATCTATTACAGGGGGTGGGAGGGGCAGGACTTACAGAAAAGTGTGAACTGTATATGATTCCTTTTAAAGAACTTTTAAAGTGTAACTGGTAATCCCAGAAAACTGAACTTCCAGACTCTGTGGTGGCTTTCTATAAGGGTCTGAGTTGTGCGGGATCTCTATGCATCAAAACTCAGCTTCTTCGGGGCACCTACTCAGCTGTCTGCAACCCACACTGACACATATTTAAAGGGTCTGAGACACTGAGGAATATCTAAGCTGACAGCATAAGGCTGAAATATAAGCAGTCTTATATAACAGTTTGTTACCCTTTTCATTACTGGAGATGTATTTGTAATGTCATCAAATAGCTAGTTCATTCTTTAAATCATCTGCTTCCAATGACTGACACCATTGAAGCAAAAAGACACTTCATGCATCTCCCTAACTCAGAGCTCCTTGTGAACTGTATAAGAAGAGGTCATTTACATGTACAATTTTAAGAAAACACAAGGAAAAAAAATCCTATTTTCAACCTGCGGTTTTAAGTCTAGGAAGGAATTTGCAAAGCAAGTTCCTTTTCTTCTACCAAAGTCAGACCTTTCAATTCTGAGGAGCTGGGTTTAGTGGCACATGCCTGTAATCCCAGCACTTGGGAGGTAGTGGCAGGAACATCAACAAGCCAACCTACCCAAAGAAGTAAGACTCTGTGAAAACTAAGAGTCAAATAAGGTACAACCTAGGATGTTGTCAGCAATAAAGAACAGAAAGGCACAGTTCGCACCAGTTACCACTCCAGGACTGAAGCACTTGGATTGTTATTTGCCAAAGGTTAGAGGACACTGTGTATTTAGCTAAATTAACAACTGTACTGGAAGTAGGAAGATATCTTTATGAAAATTCAGGATCTAGTGTAAACTGGGTAACTCTTGTGGGGTTAAATGTGTGCTGCAGACGGTCCTATTCAATCCAAAAAAGCAAAGCTGACATACATTCTACTTTTGGCTACTTTTGATACCAAAATGCCTTATAACATATAGGACAATTCAAGAAATATGTTAGTTAACTGTACAGAAGGCTACATCAAACATCTTCAATCTAAAGTAAACACCATGGTAGGCATGGTGAAGGCTCTGTGAGTTTAAGGCCAAGCTGATCTACACAGTGAATAAATTCTACGACAGTCAGACATATGTAGAGAGACTCTGTCTCAAAAAAAAAAAAAAAAGTAAATACTATGAGTGCCTAGAAAGACGACTTAGTGGTTAACAGTACCTGCTGCTTTTCCAGAGGACCCAAGTTAGGTTTCCATACTTCATATAGCACTCCAGCTCGAGGGTATCCAACACCCTCAGGGGACCCCCACACATGCACATCCCCAAACACACACATATACACATGAATTTTAAAAAATGGAGCTTAAAAAATAAATACTAAATACTGAGACCTCAAAACTATTTGAACCTTTAAAAAAATACCTCATCTGAACTCTTTTGTAAAAAGAATTTCATCAAAATTATATCAGTTATTACAAATCCATCACCATTAGGAAATGAATTAAGACAATTTCATTTTAAAGCGGTGCTTTAAAAGCGCTGTAGTGACCTTAGTGCACACCTAGAACCGAAGCACTCCAGAGGCAGACAGACAGATTGTTGTCAGTTCAAGGCCAGCCTGGTCAACACAGCCAACTCCTGGACAGCCAGGATTACAGAATAAAACCTTATTTCAGGAACAAAACTAAACCATCTTTTAAAAAAGGTTTCCTAACTGCTCCAAACCCAGAATTAACAGCCTCTTTTATATACTCCAAAAGACAGCATAATACCCTCCTACAGGTGACACTGTGAGACTTTGTGTTCTTTAAACTTTCTCACTACATAGTGCAATAAAGTTGTGAACTATCTGCCACTCTAAAGTTTTGCCAATATTTAACACATAATAAACTATTATTAACTATAATTTTAAAAATTTTCCAAGACATTTGCCTATTCCAAAAAAAAACTATTCCAGGATAATACAACGACTATAACAACCAAGTACAAGTCAACTAACAACTACTTTTAACTACTCAGCCTACATCTAAGGGAGACTAGACGTAAGGAAGCTTTAATGTTATACAAACAAATATGAAAGTGTAAGCTAACTACAGAATGCTTTTTACCACGGAGAATTCAATAATTATTGTTTTGTCTGTTTTCCACAAATGAGCTAAACAAATGAGGTTAAAAAAGCAGGCTATATCAAGGTTAGTTCCTCCTAAGTACAAAATAATTATATAAGGCTGTTTCACTGTTTGCAGATGAGAACCCAGCAATTTGTGGAGAACAGAAGGCATGACTGGGAAAGGAGCGCTTGTCTGTGTGAATTGATTCTGAAAGAGCAAACCGATGCGCAAATAGATATAGGTAGCGTGTTGGTGTTACAGATTTGTGAGACAATGTACTAACCAGATTTGGGGGAAAGTTCTTGAAAGTAAAGAGTCTCGGCCAATTTGTTAAATCAGACTTAAACCTTTGATTTAGTCTAAAGAAAAAGAATCCAAGTGTAGTGGCAGAGGCCTGAAATTCCAGCCAGCACTTGGCAGGCTGAGGCAGAAGAGTCTTGAGGCTCGCCAGACCTGTCTCATGAGACAGAGAAAAAAACTAGCGAGGAAGGAAAGAAAAGCCAGACTACAAAAAGGAATGCTATTTCATATAAAACAAGCAAGAATCTTGAGTTTTCATTTAGTCAGATTAAAGTTTCCTTACAAGCCAGTTCACCACACTCAATAGCATTACATTAAGCATGGATCCAATAATCTGATGATCATTTCCAATGCACACATACCACTGGTCATTACCCATTAGTGAATCACAAACAGAATTTGCTAAAAAGTAAGTGAAAGACTAAATAAAATGCCAAAGTACAACCCACATATAAATGAGAGTGTGGTTTCCATTCCTGAAAGTTCTGATTAAATTTCGACAATACAAAGTCAATTTTTAAGTATGGGCTGAAAAATATAATAGCTACCCTTTCTACAAACCCCAGACTACACTTTCTCCCGCCCCTCCAAAAGCAGCACAACTTAGAAACTCTTCACTACAATTACAAAACCAAGTACAGATTATAGCTTGAGCTCCAAATCAAACAGCTGACTCAACATCCACCTTCCACTGCTGCGCTTGTGAACCTGTGCTCGCTTAAGCATGTGTCCCTCACTCTCTAGCTGCAAAGAGAACAGAGTACCTGCCAAGCTATAGAAAACACACGCAAAGTCCTAAGCCTATGTTTACAGAACAAACTGAAGGAGTCACACCCACTGAAGTGTCCAGCAAGAAAAGCTGGAGGGGCAGCCAGTGGAGGAAGAGCCTGTCCCCAAGCTAAGCACAGTCCCGGTGTTCGATGGTGTGAAGACAGACAAGGAGCCCGGGAGGGGGAGCACTGCTTACTCTTCCAGAGGAACTGAGCACCATGTTGGGTGATCCAGTCACCTGTAATCCAGCTCTAGGAACTACCTCCTTGGAACCTCCACACGTGCTCACACACACACACACACACACACACACACACAAACTTGGCAAACAATCACACAGACACAGGTACTCATGAATAAAAACATTTGAAGGCGGGGTCTTTGATATTTTATTTTAAAGGTGTGCCTTTTAATTTTGTATCCTTCTGTCCTATTTGAATTTATAAAACATATGTAAAATACATACTTCAAATGTAATGTTTTAAAGTGCATAACCTAATTACGTTCAACTATAAAAAAAGCAGGAGGTATCAAGTCAGTGAGATTATGGCCCTTTTGTTTTTGTGATACATGTTTGTGTTTTATAAAACTACTATGTGTTTCTAAAAGAAACCAACTGCTTGCTCAGAAGGGGGGAGGGGCAAAAAAGTAAAGCTCAGCGTTTAGGCATCTGTGCCTGTTTGGAGACTTTTCAGGCCAGAGACTTCTTAACTAAATCCTCACTCAAGCAGACTATCATCTCCGTCTCTAAGAAAATGAGCTGGCTGAGACAAGACAAACACTCAACAGCGGGGTGCAGAACTTGAAAGCCACTCTTTCTTCCCTTATCATAAGGCGCACAATACCCCTTATCACTAGCGTCCTGGGCAGGCTGGTTGTAGTCTTTCCCAACAGACTGCAAACTTCTTAGAAAAGGGTGGACTCTCACCAACCCCATCCGTCTTTCGTTGTGTTACTAATAGGATAGAGTCTCAAACACTTGTTGAGTTACCGTACACTTCTTTCGGCTCGGACTGTCTTCCAGAGACATAACAGTGTCAAACAAAGCAAACTAGCAGCAGACAAACGACAACGCTCCTCCGATCTAACTTGTCTCCGATACACTCTGAAGAAGTTCTAAGTATGCCCTGATCCGGGGTCCACCACTAACTACATGGAGTTTGCTTAAGTTGAAGTACGTCGGTTGCAAACTCCAAGGAGTGGATTCACACATTCCCCCCTCTTCCACGCCCCCACCGACCCAGGCACGAACTTCGGGTCTCAGGGTGAGGCGTCAGAGACACCAGTCAAGCCCCTACTTGTCCCGCGACAACCTGTAACTCTTTTTCCTAGTCCGATCACCCGCCCTCCACTCCCAAACCCGTAAAACCCAACTCCAAAGTCTCCTACCTGCGGCGAAGTGCAGAGGAGAAGACTTTCGGCCGGCCATGTCCTTTGCATTCACGTTCGCTGCGTCCACCAACCTCTTCACCCGGGACACGTCCCCATTGCGACAGGCCTCCAGCAGCTCCCGCAGGGCCCCGCTCACGGCTGGGACCCCCGGGCCGATGCCCGCCGCCCCGGGTCCCAAAGTTGCTGTGGAGCCAACTCCGGCCGCCTCGGGGCTTTCCGCTAAACTCGAGCCAGGGGAGGACGGGGAGGAAGACGAAGAAGAAGTCGGGGAAGAAGTGGACGACGCGGAGTTGTTACCGCCACCGCCAGCTGCGCTGGGAGCGACTCCGACGACGGCGGAAGCTGCCGGGACCGCGGCCGTCGCTGCCACCGAGCAGACGGCGCCGTCCACCGGGTCGGGAGATCGCGGCCTGTCGGGCGGGTCCCGGCTGCCATCCCCCTCTGGAAGCGCCAGGCCGTGCCGCGGGGAGGCAAAGGGCGCCAGGCCGCCGGCCGTGGGCGAGGCCGGGGTGGGTCCCGGGGCCAGGCCGGGGCTGAGCGGCGGGGGAGGTGGCGGTGGCGGCGCCGAAGCCCCTGGGGCGGGCTGGAGCTGTTGTTGATGATGGTGGTGATGATGCTGAGAGCGACGCGACGCCGCCATCTTCCCACTCCCCCGTTCTGTCACTGCGGCAACGGCGCCACCGCCCGCCCTCACTTCCGGCTTTTGGACCAATCAGAACCCAGCATACCGGAAATGATTATTGCCGGAGAGGGTGGAGTCCGAGAGATGAGGGGAAGCATTGGGAGTTCAGGGACCAGACAGCCTGGGGGCGTGGCTTTGTAGTGGAGAGGCGGGCTTTTGTGACGCCCTGGCGGGCTGGCTTGGCGGATTTGAATGCTGTGGTGAGCCACTTGCCTGTCGGAGAAACTTCCTCTTGGCTTCACTTTCTGCACTTTGCCTTGGCTGTCCCACCTGAGGACAAGGTGTCCGTCAGTCCGTCCTGTCCGGCTTCAGAAGCAGCTATTGAAGTGTAACTTGGTGCAAACATCTATCCAATGTCTTCGTCCTGCTATTACAATTAGTAATACTACTAATAGTGTCCACCTCACAAAATTGTTTGCAGGGATCAAGTGAGCTAATGCATGCAAAAAGGCTCTGAAAGAGAACATAACTATAAATAGCACTCTGGGAATTTTTTAAACCGCAGCATTGGATCGCCTTACACCCCTGTTATCTTTGGTCTCTTTCTGATACGGGACAGGCGGGACGGATAAGGACACTCTTCGATATTCTATAAGGGTGCATTTGTACTTAATATTGTAGAAAGAAATCCATACACTTACACACGGTCAGTACTAGCTCCATTTGTGTCTTGAGAGGAAGGCAAGGCTCGGTGGCTTTGGGAGTATGAAAACTTAACAGACCTAACTAGACAGAGAATAAGGAGGGACGGGCGCAAGCCGTGAAAAGGGTACCAGCCACGACTCTCAGAGACCAGGCTGACCTGACCGCCTGACCAGAGAGAGACAAGGGCAAACTCTGGAATGACTGACATCCTTTTTTCCCTTGGCTATCTGGGAGATGACAGCAGCCCTCTAAAATGTTAATCCTGGCTTCTCAGATTACAGGCGCTCTGGAGAAAGCAGTTCAAAGAGTCATCCTGTCTCTGCTTGTTGGCATCTGTGGCCGTCAGACTGCACAACCACTGATAGTCTGGCAAGAGTTTCCCTGTAAGTTTTCTCTCTCTGTGACTTTGCGGAACCCCAGTTTTAAATGGTGATTCTGATAGCCGCGACTGAAGTTCAAGCTCTGCCACTTCCTGGCTGTGGACATTTGAGCAAGCTGCTTAACCAAACATTCTGACAGTTTCCCTTTTGCAAGACCAGCAAATTTGACTAAATCTTAATTAAGATTTTTTTCCTTATTGTCTTTGTACTTTTATATCCCATCTTAGTTTTAACTATTTGTAAAAATGTTTCTTTTTCTTTCTTCTTTCTTTCTTCTTTCTTTCTTTCTTTCTTTCTTTCTTTCTTTCTTTCTTTCTTTCTTTCTTGTTTTTTTAAGTTTGGTTCTTTACCCCTCCATCCCTCTCCACCTCTCCCCTCCTAAACGAAGATTAAAAACTTAATTTCTGTCTAGAGTGCACCATTAGCATGCCATTTTCTCTACCTTTCCTCTAACTATAGATGCTGCATGATATCAAGAGACGTCCCTGTGAATGAGATCATTGCAGCGACGTCTCCATTTCACACCAATTGTTCAGCAGTGAAATAGGCCTTGTGGGAGTCCACACTGGTAGCTTTATTCTAACAGAGTGGACACGTGGAGAATCTTTCCAATGAAAAAACAAGATGGATCAAGCAGAATATTAGGTCAATGGTTGTTTCAAGGGTTCATTATTAAATATAATTAGCATGGGAGTTAGCATTCCCATTTTAATGAATGGGTGAATTTTGGCATATCAACTACATACAGTAAGATCGGGAACATGAGTGGCATTTGGTTTTCATTGAATCTAGGACTATAGGTTATAAGTCTAACATTAGCCTTATGTCTTACACATGTGTGCCCTTTTCCACAGTGACATTTGACAAAGGGTAAGGCTATAGTAGAGAACACAGTGAAACTAAAATCAGGCCACAGCGTATGTTCCCCTAGATTTGACTCTTTTTCTATGCACAAATGGTATTATATATGACAATCTAATTTATAAATCTCTCTACATTTCAAGGAATACATTCAGGTACCTTAAACAAAAATGTCAGCAGGCAAAACTTTACCATAAACCCAGAAAATGTATTTGACTATGAATGTAGTTATTTACTACCCTGCCTTAAATTTCTTATCCAGGAGCCAAAAAAATGTAGTCAACCTCCCCCATAAATAAAATTGTACCCAAAGCACTTCTGAACAGTGAAATCCATAATCTAACTTGTAAAAAGGTATGTCCACTGGTTTCAGTGCTATTTGGAAGCAAGAATCAGTAACTGAATCACTCTTCAAATGGTCTGCAACAGGCATCCAATGGATTGATTACTAAAAATCTGGAGATATATCAAGGCCCAGTTACCCAGGGTTTTGTGTTTATATTTTAATCAGTCACCACCGGTTTCTCATAAAGGAAACAGAGCAAAAGATGGAACTCTATTTGTTATGATGGTCACCAACACCAGCAGAATAAGTTCCTTTTTCATCAACAAAATTGGAAAATTCTTATGATGACTATAGAGCAGAATGTGAAGTCAGCATTGTTCTCTTGAGTCGTCTTAATGTGGAGCAGAGGCTAGCATTCAGGAGTGGAGGCGGATCACCACAATGTGTCAGGTATCTACTATTTTTCTTCTCCTCCTTGAGTGTTCTCTGAAAGGGAAGCATAAAGACGGTCTCATCTGTCCCCCGATGGCCGCTTACTCATACATTGCAGAAAGAAGTAATGGTCAAACTATTTTAAAATGCATCTATTTTGTCTGTTTATCAGAACAAAATAAATAAGAAAATCTCTGCTGGATAGAATAAAAAGACTGAATTGCCTGAAACTGATCGTAATATATTCTGAAAATGCATTCAGTCAATTGGAAATTGCTCTTTTCATCCTCACTGGGGAGTAGTAAAGGTGCTTAACATTAAGTATTTATAAAGTGTATGGGCTCAGAAGGACTAATGTTGAGCTCTAGCCTTGAAAGGGTAGCTATCACTACCTAATCTGCGGTTATACACTGGTCCATGAGGGATAGAGATAGATGCATCATACTAGATGTATGATACCAGAGGGATACACTGAGCTGGAGAAAGTAAAACCTAGAGTCAAATAAACAGAAGAATTGCATCCCTAACAATTATTAGTCGGCTAGCCTTGGTAGATACATTTCAGCCTAAGAACCTGGCTATGGCCTGGTAGTGGTGGCACATGCCTTTAATCCCAGCACTCAGAAGACAGAGGCAGGCAGATCTCTGTGAGTTCAAGGCCAGCCTAGTCTACAGAGCAAGTTCTAAAACAGCTGTGGTTGTTAAAAACAGAGAAAACCTGTCTCAAAAAACAAATAAGAAAGAACCTGACTTTACTGGAGCCTTGCCATGAGGATTAAAACTCTATAAGTACTTCTTGAATGTTAATTGTTAACTTATGTAGCACACATAAAATTAACAGGACATTTAGCCACTATTATAAACTTTCTTCTCTCAAACTTCTTTAATGACGAAGATGAAAATTGGGAATAAATATCTAGCATTTAGTATGTAACAGAATTCTTTTAAAAAGAGTGATTTATTCATTTGATTAATTCAGGATTCTTCTAAGTCCCTCCAATCTTCAAAAACTGAGAATCACAATGAAGTACCATCTTACCATTTTCGAAAATGCTTACACAAAAATCATGTCCATCTGACAAAAATATAAGCCGACAGCCCTCTCCTAGGTCATATTGCTGACAGAAGCAGAGTTTTAGGACAAATCTGCTAACTGGAAACAAACAAACAAAAACCTCTGTTTCTTGAATGTGTTATGATATTTGGGTTTTCTCCACAGTACTTCCACGAACTCTCTTTGAAGGTTACACCATCATAAGTTAGCATGGGTTCCATGTTTCAGTCTCAGTCCAACTTGGTTTGCTTACTCTATTCATGCATTTCCAAATGTGAGTTCATTAATAGTATTTCAGATCTATTAAGTCCAGTTACTCTTTGGTGTCCTGTATAATGCTTCTCTGCCAAATCCACCAGCATAAGGCAGAACTATAACTTAATTAAGGCAGGTGTCATTTTCTCACCCTTAATCTTAGAGAAATATGTCATTCTTACATCAGAAATGCTCAAGGTGCTGTTGGCCTAGATTTCTCTATAAAAGTGTTACATTTTCTTAGTTCCAACCAGAAATCTATATGAATCATAATGACAAGGGGGGACAACAGTGACCATGGCAGCAATCATAATAAGTGATTATGATTTATCAGATGAGGGTTTGTCGAAAACACAAAAGCAATTTCTCATGAGACAAGAAAATAACCGTAATTAAAAGCGGACATAGCAGATTTGAAGTTGCTTTATAAAATAACTTCTTAGATATTAAGGGCACTTGATGCATTTAGGATTAATGCATTTGCTATCCTACAGTTTGGGGGGATACATGTGCATGTATGTGCACATATGTGTGGAGACCAGAGTATAACTGCAAGTGTCATTCTCCAGGTGCCATCCATCTAGTCATTAATTGAGAGACAGGATCTTACCGTGTAGAACTTGCCAAATAGACTAAGCTGGCCAGGATAGGATAAAAGGGTAGATTATTGAATCTACTCTGAAAAGAAAAAAGGGAGGATATAGATAAGATAAAAAGGTAGATTTTTGACTCAACTTTTAAAAAGCAACTGCTAGTTTCAAACGTTTTATTGGATTGGATTTTTCATATTGTATAAATATTTTGTATATTGATATAAATTTAGTTTATTAATTTTGTTTTGTTAGGACATACTGTATATACATTTCTACTCTCATTCAAGGTATTGTACGTATACAATTCATTTAACAATGTAATGCAAATTTCTAGTCCTTGAAAATTATTATTACCAACTGTTTAGGAGGACAAGGAGATGCAGGTTAGTAGTTGATCACGCATTATAATTGAACTTGCAGTCACAGTAGGTATGTTTTCAAGGTCAAACAAAGATATATTTTAGATAGACAAGTCATCTTCAAACACTTCAGAGATCTACAGAATATGGCATTTAAGATGTTTTAATAACATGGGTTCATTTTTTATGACAATGAGACATGTCTACTCCTGGCAGGTAACACCAACATACTTCAGAGGAGATGATGGGCATTGAAGAAACTCCACATGGAGTTTACTTCCTTTGTGGCAAAAGTAAGACACGGGGTAAGAAAATGCCCTTGCCTTGACTGCTAACAGGATGATGTCCTAATTGGACAAGCAGGACACAAAAGGAAGTGATTGCCAAAATTGTCAAGACAAGGAGGGACAGCCCTTCTGAATATCCTGCTTCACAGAAAAGTCTGTCAGATATGCTAGGCCCATAGGCCAAAGATGGGTGCCCCTGCATTACAGAGGAACCTTGGGTGACTGCAGCCAGCTGCTTCTGTCTTTTATCACATTTTTTGGAAGCCACTTACTTGCACTTCCTGCTTACTCCGTTAATATTATTTCCTTCTTGGGTCTCTGAGGGAGTTGAAGACAAGATAGTTATAGTTGTCCTTGTTTACCTCACACAGAAAGCACATTGTGATAGAAAGTAAATTAGGTACAAGACTTTGGACTCACCAAGATAGGATAGATAAGAAATATTTTTAAATTTGTCAAATGCAAATGGACTAGACATTGTTGATGTATTTATTGCCTGTATATATTATATATAATTATTGTACTTATTACATGTAATTCTTTTATATTAGTTATAGCCTTCTTTTTACTTTAGACAAAAGGGGAAAACAGTGATATTTTATTTGTATTTTAATAAAGCTCGCCTGAAGACCAGAATGCAAAACAGCTTCACTCGTCAGCCGTACAGGCAGTGGTAGCACATACCTTTAATCCCAGCAGCCACATTAGTTAACCATAGAGGTTGGACAGTGGTGGTGCACATCTTTAATCCCAACATTAGAGAGGAATATAAGATGGGATGAGACAGGAACTTGCTCTTTCAGTCTGAAGATTTCATAGAAGTAAGAGCTCTCTAGTGATTTGGCTGTTTTTCTTTTCTGATCTTCAGCTTGAACTCTAATATCTGCCTCTGAGTATTTATTATTGTGCTACACAAGTATCCATTACAAAGGAAAGAGAACATCTCAGCCTGGAAGTAAGTGTGATTCTTACAATGTGACTGCAGTATAGGGTTAGGGTTTAAGGGCCAAGCATTCTTGGTGTAGGAGGGCCTTCTGTCTATATGTTACTTTCACTGGTCAAATAAAGAAACTGCATTGGCCTTTTCATAGGACAGCAGCTTAGATAGGTGGAGTAGACTGAACAGAATGCTGGGAGAAAGAAAGCAGAGTCAGGCAGTCACCATGGCTCTCCTCTCCAAGATGGACGCTGGTTAGACACATGCCAGTAAGCCACAGTCAAGTGGTGGTACACATTAATAGAAATGGGTTGATTAAGATGTGAGAGTTTGCCAGTAAGAGGCTAGAGCTAATGGGCCAGGCAGTGTTTAAATGAATACAGCTTCTGTGTAATTATTTCGGGTAAAGCTATCCGGGAGCCGGGCAGTGAAAAGCAGCCCACTCCTTTACAACACATTCTAGAGAAAAACAAAACAAAACAGCTACAAGCCTCAGACTCCAGTTTCACTGCTTAGAAAGTAAGCAGTTTGATAGACTTAGAAACTTAGCCAGTTTGAGCCAAGTATATTGGCTCTAATGTCTGAGTTCTGAGACAGGATTTCTCTATGTAGCCTTGATTGTCCTGGAACTCACTCTGCAGACTAGGATAACCTCAAACTAGAAGAGATTCATCTGCCTCTGCCTCTGCCTCCCCAGTGCTAGGATTAAAGGCATGCACCACTACCACATGGCTGATGTCTGAGTTCTTTAACCTTATCCTAGGTCATTTAAATAAAATACCTTTACTCAAAAGTTAGGAGTAGAAACCAGTGTCTGTGTTTGAAGTGAGGACCAACTCTTTTCTGTAGAGTGTTTCTTCCAACTCCACGAAGTTGTCCTTTGATGTTTATGTGTGTCATGGTAGTCACACACACGCATTAAACACACACACACACACACACACACACACATTTTAAAAATATATAAAGGAGAAGAATCAAGTGTGACATTAACGGTTAGCCTAAACAACTGGGTAGAAAATTATCATTTTCTCATGTAGAGAATAATTTTGGAGAGATATCAAGAATTTGTGTTTGAACCTTCCAAGTTTGAAATAGGCATTAGACACTTAAGCACAGCTGCATATAAGGGCATGGAAATTAAAAAAAAACAGACCAGAGTAAAGACCTAAACTTCAGAGTCATCAGCAAACAGCTTCTAAACTGTAAGTTTGGTAAGATCACAAAATAAATAGCTATGTAGCTAGAGAAGATACCCGAAATCTGACCTTAAGACATTCTAGTCCACTACTGGGAAGGAGCAGCCAGCAGAATATAGATTAAAATAGCAGAGTCTGATATTCTGGAAACCCAGTGAAGAAAATGATCCAAGGACTATGGCAGCATCAATTATTGACCTTGGTTCTTTATCACTCTTTGTATCATTGCTATTTCCCCATGACCTCAGAACTTTGCCCTCTAGAGATAAGTATGGACACTAGCCCTTTGACTTCAGGCTCAACGACATGATTTTCTGTTGGTGGGCTTTTACCTGGTCAGTGACAGTTCTGAGTCTGGACCTAAAATGCATCCTGTGTTTCTAGTTGCTCTCTGGCATTTCGTCATGTAATAAAGAAAACATGCCCCACTTAGCATGTTCACCCAAGAAAATCGAGAGACTTGTGGGGCAGACATAAGCCAGTTTGCTAACTACAAGATAATCCAGTGAAAGTCCACCTGGATCAAACCCCACCCCAACTGACCTACAAATAAAAATGAAGAAAATAAACATCGTATGCTATTAGGTTTGAGGGTGATTTCTTCACATGGTTTGTTTGGTTTTGGTATTTTGAGACAGGATTTCTCTGAATATCCCTGGTTGTCCTGAAACTTGCTCCTGATCAGGCTGGCCTCAAACTCAGAGATCTGACTGCCTCCACCTCCTGAGTGTTGGGACTAAAGGTGTGCACCACCATCTGACTGGTGATTTCTTCTGTAGCTTTATCATGGTAATAGCTGACTAAGTAGAAGAGTAACAAGGGAGTGGAAAAGCCATGCCAGATATGCCTAAGTGGGGGATAGAGAAGACCAACTCAGAGAATTGCCACAGCAGATACCTACATAAAGGATAAGGAGGGCCCTAGAGAGGAAACACAGGCAATATCAGCTAGCAAGAGAAATCAAATACAATAGTAGATACAATTTTTCAATGAATTTTGGCACAATGGGAAGGAAAGTTTTATAATAACAAAAAGGAGAGATGCCAAGACAGGACTTTTCTTTTATAGATATATGTTTACTTTGTAATTTTGTTTTATACTTTATGTTTTTATTAACATACAGATCCTATTTGTGTTATTTTGCATAGAATGATATTCAATATGTTTTTATATCTCCCATTAAATCAGTTGAAGTATTGAAATTTATGTACTTAGGATATCATATTTTCCCCTATTCCTCTTTTTGTATGTAAGGTTTATTGATGTATGAATTCATATAAATATGAACCATCCATATAAAGTACACATATTTTGGAGCCCAAGGGTAGTGGCACATTAACTCAGCAGTCAAGAAGCAGAGGCAGGTGAATGTCTGTGAGTTCAAAGCCAGCCTGGTCAACATGGCTAGTTCCAGGCTAGCTAGAGCTACATAACTGAAACCCTGTCTCAAAGATAAATAAATTATATATGCTTTAGGCTGGAGAGATACTGTACAAACATCAGGATAGGAGTTTAGATCTTCAGAACACAGGTAAAAACTGAGTGGATGTGGCGGCCCATCTATGTTTCAGAGCTTGGAATGTGGAGATGGGGGGAATGTGGAAAGTTTGTTAAACTAGCCATTTTGGGTACCTCTGGGTCCAAACGAGAGGCTCTTTCTCAACCAGCAGAAGACTCCCAAAGTCAACTTTGGCCTCTCACATGTCCATTTGCACACATATGAACATGTGCACACCCCACAGCTCCACACACAAATACAAATAAAATGAATGCTTTTGAAGAGTTTAGCACATTCAGAGTTGTGTGACCGTTGCTGCCATCAATAATAAAACCTTTTCAGCACACCAAGAAGAAAATGCACGTGAATTGCGAGCATTCATTAGGGAGGTTTGGAAGATGGGAAAAACTGAATGTGCCTTTGTGGCAATGAGAAATGGGGAGAAATGTGGAGGAAATTCATAATGTAGGAGTAATGGGGGAAGTCATAAGGCTAGTACGTCCTTGGTAGCACTGTGCTACTAATGGCTATTCCTTCCTAAAATGCAAGATTGGATAACTCTACCACAAACAAAAATGTGTGAGTAGCTGAGATGCCGGTAATGGACACATGAAATGAATCGTTGAGTGTCCTTAGACCTATCAGGTACAGCTACTTGACCAGAGGCAGACATTAGGAATCAGTGCTGCATTCTTCCTCTTCTGTTAGGAATATTTACTTGTATTCTTTTTTGTTTTTTTTTTCTCTTATCACTGTGCCCTCTAGGAAGCATGCATTAGTAATGGGTACCTTAGTCCAATAGTATTGAAGCTACAGGATGTCAAAAAAAAAAAAAAAAAAGACACGCTAAAATGCCCATTGAATTTCTTGTGAAGTGTTAAGTTCATTTGCATCCATGTTATTAGAAGAACATCTGACAGCCTTGTAAGCAAGTAGTGCATATAATGAATCAAGGTAACAGTTGGACAACTAATTCTTCCCTTTGAATACTTGACAAAAGAAGAGAGGAGAAAACTAAATAGACACCCTTGAGAGACCAAAGTTATTTCCTTTATTCAAGGCACGTGCTCTCACAAGGAAGAGTATGAACTTGCAGCCATCTCTATTAGGAAACCTGAAAACTTTTTCTAAAGAAGTAACTCTGAGGGGAAAAAAATCCAAACCCCAAAAGTTTATTTAGAAGCAGTATAAGAAATAATCAGACACACATTATGTAATTTAAGACATTCCTTGTGTTAGAAGTCATAAAGTCCTTTCAGATAACAAATTAGAGAGTATGTAAAGACGTGGTCAAGCATTTACAAAAGAATTCCAAATGGAAGATATGTTGTTCATCTTGAAGCACTGAAGGATAAGGGGAAGAGCAGGCTCTGGCATCTCATCTTTGCCTGAGTTCTGGTTAATTCTCTTGCCTGTCTTGTGGCTTTGGCAGATTAGCTGAGACTCACGTCTCCCCTCTACCAATATATCTACTAATTGCTGAGCTCTGAAGACTTGTGAGTTAACAGAGCAAAAGGCAGAGCTTACAGATTATACTTCTCTTTTCTGTGCCCCATTAATAAAAAAAATAGAGAATAAAATAATGCATACAGTATTATAACTATGTAAACTTTTGTAATTGATTGTTAATCTTTCTGAGTATACAATTCATGCCCTTTGTTCATATTTAAAAGAACAAAAGGAAGAATCAATAGTTGTGAAAAAGAAATTCAACAATGCATAACATTGAATTAAACCTAACCTAAACTTAGTTGATTTGAAAAAGTCAAGATCAAGCATCAGAGCATACGATGACCTGTAAGACTAAATGCATTGTGCACCCTAAAATTCATATGTGGAACCCTCGCCTTGTTTATAGATAAGGTCTTTGCAAGAAGCATTTGTAGCCCACCTACTATAGGACAGTGTGGTGTGTTGTTGGGGCAGCTCATAAAGACCATATCCACTGGCAGCTGTTGGTCAAATATAAAATAGGCAACAGGGGAGGGAGGCTAACAAGGGACTAATGGCAGACACACTTACTGGCAGAGGTGATAAGAGAGGAAATAAGCTTACTGATGGGGTGTTGGGGGAGTCCACATAAGCTTACTGATGGGGTGTTGGGGGAGTCCACAATGGTCAAGGTCTGTGGCCCTGGCCGTACTAGTTGCATTTGCTCTTTCCAGATAATCCTTTCTATCATTCTGCTGGAGCCCAGCATCATGATTGGCATGAGGATTCCTATCTAGGTGATTTGCTGAACAGGAAACTCACCTGAGATTTAGTGATGACAGCCTGGACATGTGACACCTCAGACGCTCACTAGCTTGGCCTTGGTGCCCACCAGGAGATTCAGAGCAGCGAGCTGGACCAAGAGCGCTTGTGTTATCCACATGCTCCTTTGACATACTGCATACAGGGAGGGAGGTCTCATTGGCTAGGCGGTGTAAACGCTGACATCCCAACTGACTCTTCTTCCTTGTGAGTCCAGCATTTCACGGAGCAGCTGACACAGCCCATGAGGAGGAGGTTCTCTTAGCAGGTAGTCACAGTTGTAGGTCCCAAAGGCATTAGATAGTACGTATCAGGACGCTCAGTCTGGGCCTGCATAGCCTTCTTCCATTGCTCCCTTGGCTTGACTGGAGCCTTGTGAACACCGCGTCTGGAGTCCTACTGTTTGTGAGCTCACATGAAAGAGATGAGGTCATGAGGGCGGGGCCTTCAGCATGAGACTAGTACCCTGAGGGGAAGACTCATGAGAAGGCGTCCTCCTGTCTGCCTCCCCTGCCCGCCCTCTTGCCATATCTTGTGAACACACACAGGAGAAGATGATCTTCTGTAAGCCAGGACCAAGGTCCTCACCAGAATCTGACTATGCTGTCACACTGACCCTAGACGGCTATAATTTCAATACTAGAAAGCTGAGGCAGGACAATTGTAATTTGGGATTACAGTAGATCTTGTCTAAAGCCAACACAACACTAAGAACCTAAAAATGAAAACGAAAACTTGATTTTAGGCTTTTAGAGCAATGAGAAATATGTGGTATAAACCCGCAGTCAGTGGCGTGTCCTCCAGTCACACAAGCAGGACTACAGGTTAAAAAAAAAAAAAAGCACAGGTTCCCAGTTATGTTTCCATTCTCCATGGAAATGAGAAAAAATGAGATGAGAAACTGACATCCTAAGACCTAATAAGAAATCCATTATTGCAGGATCAGTATGGTTTCAATAATATTGCCTTTATAATCTAATAAATGTCTATGCTGCAAAAAATTATTTCAGGCTTGATTGATCTCTTTACTCTCTGAACTTTGTATCCAGTGGCCTCAGCGACACCTCCCCCTGTGCTGTCTGTAGGCAGTGCAGATTTATTAAATGTACGGCTGACATTTTCTTCCTCCTCAGATCCACTTTTATCCTAGTCTCGTTCATCTTAATTATTAGTTTGTAACTTTTGAGAAACTTTTAAATAGCTGTGTGTGTGTGTGTGTGTGCGCGCGTGCGTGTGTGTGTGCGTGTGTGTGTGTGTGTGTGTGTGTGTGTGTGTGTGTACGTGCGCGCGCGCGTGCGTGTGTAGGCCAGAAGAGAGAGTCAGCCCCCCTGGAGCTGGAGTTACAGGCAGATGTGAACCACCTGGCATAAGAGTGTTAGGAACCGAACTCGGGTCCTCTGGAAGGACAGCAAGCACTCTTTAACCACTGAGCTGTCTGTCTCTCCAACTCCAAGTTTTAAATTTTTTTTACATGATCTCACTAGTATGCATCTATGGCTAACATAGAATTCACAGTCCTCCTGCCTCAGCCTCTCCAGTGCTGGAGGTACAGGAGTATCACCATGAGTCATGTCTCTGTCTTATCAACTGCTGTCATTCTCTAACTCATTTGTTCAGCTTGGAAGCCTAAGAATCATTTTGAATTTGCCTATGTTATGCACTACTAGTTTCTGTCCAAATCCACCTATGGCTAAACCACCCTAAGAACTCAATCCTGCAAATAGACTGTAAATTAACCAGCAAGTCACCAATGCCACTTGGTGAGGATTAAAGCAACGTCTTCAACTTCATCTGTTTTTTTCTACTTTGTTACTTCTGTCTCCAGCCAAGTCCATTACCTTTTGATACTCATTTAAATTTTTAAATGCCTTTAATTATGACACTTACACAAAATTTTATAAAACATAAGTGAATGCTTTAAAGAATTAATAAGTAAACATTAAAGTGTCACCCAAGTCAAGAAGTAAACATTACCAGGATCCCAGGATGCCCTCTTCAGTCACTTCTTCCCCTGGGAAAACCATTACACTATATTTTATATGAAGATTATATCCTCGGTGTGGCACATGTCTTTAATCCCAGCACTTGGGAGGCAGAGGCAGATGGATCTCTGTGAATTCCCAGCCAACTTGGTCTACCTAGTGAGTTCCAGGACAGCAAGAGCTACATAGCGAGACCCTGTTTTGAAAACAAATAAACAAAGCAAAACAAACAAAAAGCTAAGCTTAATCTTCTTTCTTTTTCTAACATTTAATGTAAGGAAGAAGGTAGTAATATGGACTGAGTCTTCAAGTCCGGGTACTGAAATTCTGCAGGATAAGGCCTTTGAGATACAGTTAGATCAAAGATGTTCTTCACATGAGATTAGCATTCTTATTTTTTTTAAAAAAAAATATTTTATTTTTTAAAAAGGATGTTCCCATTCATTCCCCATCTCTTCTCCTGTTTCTACCCCCTTTTCCACCACGAGAGTATATAATAAGATGTTGGCCTGTCTACAAGCTTGAAAACAGACTAAGATCTTGATCTCAGACCCTCCCCAGACTCTAGAACTATGAGAAAATAAATGTGTCTATTACCTCATCCTTTGTCTAACAGCCTGAACCAACCTTGGCAGTAGAAGGGGGACAGAATTTAGAAAGTGACAGCAAGGAGCATCAAGCTTGCTGTGGGAAAGTCCTCTTTTTGAATTTGGACTGTTTTGGTATTTTGCATTTATTCAGTAGCACTGCTTCAAGGGTAGAGCCACAGATTATTAGAGATTGGAGAAAACAGGAATAGCCAGACAGAGGACAATCACTCAATAATCTCAGCAGGGCCCCTGAAGAGCCCACAATGCACTTCAGAAAAATGTCCAATCATTTATTTTACCCACAGGGGAAATGTTTCAAACATCTGCTATGCTCACAGAAAGCCAAAGAGAATACTTTTCATCCCTTACATCTCCTCCCTTCTGCATTGATTTTGGAGACATCAGAATCTAAGGCTACCATGTCAGACTCCCTCAGAAGAACAGAACATATATCCATATCCATGTATGGATGTGTGTGTCAATACATATGTGCATATGCACACATATATGACATGAAGAGACAGTGAAGCTCCTCAATCTACCATCTACAAAACTGGAGAACAAACAAAATTGGTGGTGTGGTTCAGGCCAAGTTGAGACCATATAGGTGGGGCTGATGGTGAAATTCCTGGTGCGAGTCCAAGAGTCTGAGACTAGGGGTCTCTGATGTTGATGGGCAGGAAACATGGATGCCCCTGCTGAAGCAGAAAGAGTAGGTCTCTCCTTGTGTTCTGTTCAACAGATGGGATGACAAAAACAGCCTCATAGACATACCTGGAAATAATGTCTCATGAGCTATTTTAGTATCGCTTAGCTAAGTCATGGGGACACATAAAATTAACTTTTGAGGTCTCTAGGCACGTTGAAAAAGAGTAGCAAGAGGGCTTAAATATGTACAACTCTGCTTCTTTAAGGCTTCATGAAGCCAAATATCTAGCCATCATAATACTTCTATTTTGTGCGGGGCGGTGGTGGCGCACGCCTTTAATCCCAGCACTCGGGAGGCAGAGGCAGGCGGATCTCTGAGTTTGAGGCCAACCTGGTCTACAAGAGCTAGATCCAGGACAGGCTCTAGAAACTACAGGGAAAACCTGTCTCGAAAAAACAAACAAAAAAAACTTCTATTTTGCCTAACACTAAAAACATCGGAGGCAGACCACAAATATGAACCAGGTAGATATGTCATAAAGTATCATCATTGATACTCCCCAACTCTTTCTACACGGGGAGCTAATGACGTTCTAGGCATTGGAGGAGTTGCTTTCTGATTGCTTCTGAGAGCAGACAATCCCCATGGGTTGGATGTTCTATATAGGCAGCGTGCCCAGAATCCTACCACCAAGCCCTTGAGAGAGCTCCATGTCAACTCAAGAGCACCCAAACCTAAGTTTATGAGTACCAGTAAGTATTATCTTCATAAGGCACCATCTCATTCCTTAGCTTGCTTGGCACATTTGAACATCTACCAAGTCGTTACTGCAGTATCGATTGAATTTATACCTCAAGTGTACTCACACTTTATGAAGGGATCTGTTATATTGGATTCCTTTTCCAGTTATTCAGGAAAAAAGCAAAGAAAATGGATAAAAAGTGACTAATGTGGGTAATTATCTTTACAATCCCCGCCAAGTACAGTGCTCTCAAAGTTCTTTTTATTCTTTTTCTTTTTGGCCCTCTGAGAAACAAAACCCTCGGGAAATTTTAACTTATTGAAAATCTATAGACTTCAGCCAACCCTTCCTAAAGAGCAAGAGAATCATTATGGCTTTTCTGAAGCACAAAAAGAGGTGTTTAACTTTAATTATACCAAGCTTTTATTGATTTGACTGGCTTAATATCTTAATCCTCAATTAACATTGGAGAACTTATAATCATCATCATTCAGGCTTGGAGGGGTAGAGGAGTTCAGAAAAAGAGCACAACCTAAGGATGGGGAGCACTATAGTGACAGCTACGTGAGCAAAGATAGGGAGCCCAATGGCTCTAGCTGTCGAGTGCACTCAGTCACGTGTTGATCAAATGAATAAAAAGCAGATGTAAAGCAACCCCAAATAAGAGTTTTCTAAAGAACTTCTTCTAAGGGCATATTGCAACAATAATAATGATACTGGGAGCATCCATTGGCTGAGTCCATATTACATGGTTTGCCCCTTGTTTTTACGACTTGGAAGTCTGTGTCTTATTTTCCTTCTCCGGATGGGTGGCTTCTAGATTGTCAGTGGTCCTCTGTGTCTCTGAGTCATCTACAGAGGTACCTTTCCTTCGATGAGCTGGTGTCACAGGAAACAAGTCTGTGTACAAGAAAGTACTTGGAGTGTTGTTGGCAACGCACTATCATTTCCCTTAGGAGCCCAGAGGCGCTGACCTGTGACAAGGAGATATGGCCATTTGTTTATGCCCAAGTTGTGACTCATTTCTCCCAGTTGCGAAGTACTTAAGAAGCAGATTTTTCCAGGTTTCTCCTTTCCATATCTGCTCCAGGACTCCTGGGGCTCCTCCCGCCTGTCAAGGAATTCATCTTTCTTCACAGCTGCTGCCTGCCAGCAAATATGAAGGGTGGGATTCCACTGCTCTTTGATGTTAGGAAGGCCCTGTCTGTCTGTTTTGGATCCCTCTCGTCGTGTGGCATTGCTCGTGGTTTCTGTCTGGGAATCACTATTGGCTGATGGGTCCACTTTAGTGTAATTATCTAATTTGGATAGTAAAATGGAAGCATATATAAAGATAGTTAGAGAAGCTATGTCAGCCATCCCTCTTCTTGATGTGTTCCTGTACTTAACATTCTTCAAAGTAGCTGTTAGGATATTTAAAGGGACAGATGCTGTAGGTGTATTTATTTCTCAAAGTGGTGCTTTTGTTCCACTTGTGGTAGAGCATTTCTAAATCAAATGAAAATTACAAGTGATTTTGGAAACTGTGTTGTCCAAATTATTTTATAGTCAACAAAATAGAGGTAACCATTCTATCCTTTAGTAATGATCCATGTTATTAGAACCTCAGTACAGAAATAACCAAACATCTCTAGCCAATTATTTTATCCTTTAGAATTATTTTTTAAATGGTTTTTTCATATGAATGGTTTGCCTGCTTATATGTCTGTGTATCAGATTCATGCCTGGTGCCTGAGGATATGGTGAGACCCCATGTGGGTGCTGGGAATCAAACCTGGGTCCTTTGCAAGAACAACAAATGTTCTAAACCACCGAGTCAACTTTCCTGCTTTATTTTAAGTCATAAATAATCAACATTTTTGTGTGTAGGGGAATTCAAGACATGGTTTCGCTGTGTAACAGCCCTAACTATCCTGGATCTCTCTTCGTAGACCAGGCTGCCCTTAACCAACATCTTAACACTGTACGTGCTCTTAAGTTTTTTGAAGGAAAAATGTTAGATATTACTGTACCAGTATCTTGACTCAAAGTTTTTCAGAACTTTGAGAGAAAAATCTTTAAAAACTTTTCACATGCCGCTTGAACAAATTTAACATAAAACAAACAACTCTTCTACTGTCTCCTGAAGACTGCTGGAAAAATATTTTAAAAATTGAGAAACTGCCTCAAAGGCATTTTTAAAGATTTTTTCACAATAAAGTAATAGGACAAAATAATCTTATAAATGGCTTTCTACATCTGGTGTTATTGACCATCCCACCATGTTAGAGTCATAGTATAGACCCTTTAAGAAAACTCCTTTGGAGATGGCACATGCCTTGTACTCAGGAGGCAGAGGCAGGTGGATTTCTGTGAGTCTGCGGCCAACCTGGTCTGCAGAGAGAACCTCTGTTTTGAAAACACAAAAAACTTCTGATCAAGAGATCTGGCCTGGGGATTGCAGAGATGGCTCAGAGGTTAAGAGCCCTGACTGCTCTTCCAGAGGACCCTGGGTTCAATTCCTAGCACCCACATAGCACTTCACAACTGTCTGTATTTCTAGTTCCAAGCGATCTGACACCCATGGCAAAACACCAATGCACATAAAATAAATAAGTAAATAATAAATAAATATTTTTAAAGGAGAGATCTGACTTGGATAGACAGTTATTTAACATTCCAGTTGGGCCAGGCCAAATCACCTGGACAAGGTAACACCCTCAGGAAGGTGGGTTCACCTTGAACCATGCTAAAAAGATAGATGGAATAATTGTTTTTTTTTCTTTAAAGAAAAACTGCACCTTTTCTCTGTAAGCAGGGACTGCTCTTCTGTTTCCTAGTTGTTCAGACCCAAACAATCACATAGAAACTATATTAATTACAACACTGGTCAATGGCTAAAGTATATTTCTAGCTTGCCTAAAGAAGACGAGACAGTCCTTCAGAGTTCCTGCTTGATGAAAGAGTCTGCCAGACATTCTGCAGGACACAGAAGAAAGCAACTGATAAACTTTTCCATTACAAGGAAGAATAAATCTTCAAATTTCCTGCTTCATGGAAAAGTCTGCTGATACTATGGGTCTGCAGGCTGGTATATCTTATATCTTATATCTTAAATTAACCCATTTCTGTTAATCTGTATCACCATGAGGTTTTGGCCTACCAGTAAGGTAAGGTTCTGGCAGGCGTCTATCTCCTTCAGCAGCTATAATGGCATCTCTCTGACTCCACCTACTCTCTATATATCTCTGTTCAGATCTCCTGCCTGGCTTTACTCTGCTAAGCCATTGGCTGAAATAGGTTTATTCAGCAACCAATAAAAGCAACATATATACAGAAGGGCATCCTACATCATTTCTCCCCAAATTCCTGCCCCCAGTGCAGTTTCCTTAAGGCTCCATGAGGTTCAGCTGGGGTTACCCACCTTTCTGAGGTCTGAACCACAAAGGCACGGCATTTCTTTTCTTCCTTTTCTTCTTTTAGATGCTAACTAGAACCCAAGTATATTTTTTGACACGTTGGCCTTCTCTCTAAAGTTCAGCTCCTAGCCCTGTGGCCGTTTGTACATCCATCTGGTTTCCATGCCTGCTTAAATGGCACAGCTTTTTCCCTTCTTTCCTCTATTCTCTTCAAGCAATTGCTGAGATTTACAGCTTGCCTGCCCTGGGGGGTTTTCATTTAAACTCTGATAAAAATTGTCCTTGAGCCTCTGTTTGAATCAATTCCTAAATTCTTTTATTAATGAGACTAAGATCCCCAAGAGGAGACTCTGATTTCCCTGGTATCAACTGCATATTTATGTGCGACTGCAGCAAGGGTTTTCTAAGAATTGCCATTTTTCATGCCCTAAAGCTATTTTGTCATCTCTGAACAACAGAGAATTTCTTTCAACTGTTTTTGGCCTTTATTGTCATAACAAGGCCACTGTTATGTATGTATAGTAAAATCCATGCTCTTCCCACCACAGCCCCTACTTCCTCCACTGTTTTCTGGATTATAGCTTCCTTGTATTTGCTTATTTCCCTCCTATCACCAAAGCTTCCACTCTTTTTGTCTAGCCAATTTTTTTTTTTTACAAATATGTAGTACAAGGGGGCTTTGTACGGAGTTATCTTATTATTAAACCAGAATGACTTAAAAAAATTAAGGTCTTGAATTTGGATGGAGTGACATTAGATGGAAAGAAGAACGAGAAAGGGAGGTATCTTAGTGAGGTCCTCTGTTGCTGTGACAGACACCAAAAAGACACCTGTGGAGGAAAGAGTTTCTTCTGGCTCACAACTCGCAGGTCACACTCCATTGCTGAGGGAAGTCAGGATAGAACTCAAGACTGGACTCCTCTAGGAACTGATGCAAAGCCCACAGGGGAACTCTGCTTACTGGCTTGCCTCTCATGGCTTGCTCAGCCAACTTTCATATACAATTCAAGATCCCCTGCTTCTCTTGGGATAGGCCCTCCCACATTAATCATAAATCAAGAAAATGCATTATACATTTGCCTACAGGCAATTGGAAACATTTTCTAAGTTGAGGCTCCTCTTCCAAGACAACTCTACTTTACATCAAGTTGACAAAACAAACAAAAAACTAGCCAGCTCAGGATGATGGAGGAGGGGAGGAAAGAAGAGAAAAGTGTAATGGTCTGTCCTGTCCCTTTAAGAGACAAGCCCTTCCCTCCGCTGAGACAAGCAGATCTTCCTTCTGCTTCTGCTTCCATCCTGAGCTCCTTCTTTTCCATCTCTCTCCTGAAGAGGCAGCTTCTGCCTCTCTCCCTTCTCCCCACTTCTCCCCTTCCCCTCCTCTCTCTCTCTCTCTCTCTCTCTCTCTCTCTCTCTCTCTCTCTCTCTCTCTCTCTCTCTCTCTTCCTGCCTCTCTCTGGTCCTCTCCCTTCTCCTCTCCTTCCCTCTTTTCCCTTCCCTTCTATAACACACTAAATAAATATTCAACCTCACTCTGCACGGCATGCCTATTAGGTCTCTGTCTCTCACCTGCTGTGCAGATCCCTGCCTTTAATCAGCTGTCTTCATGGCCCTCTGTGATATCTTGTGGCCTGCTGCCCACTGCCACTACTCAGGACCTGCAGCATTTTAACATAACAAAAAGGAGAAAAGAGAGGAAGGGAAGCAAGAGAAGGGGAGGATGGAAGAAAGAAGAGGAGAGGAGACAAGGGGATGGAAAAGAAGTGTTCTAGCTCTTCTTTGGGAAAATGTTACTGGTGTCTTAATTTCTCTTTCTCAGAACAAGGCGAAATTTCTTTCAACTATCTTTGGCCCTTATTGTCATAATGAGGGCACCATATTTACACACACCATATGTAAATCTGGCAGTTTACAGCCGATAGTGCCTTTTCGCACTTGATAGTTACACCTGAGAGCTTCACCTAAGAGCTATCCTCAGTCTGCATGAAAAGGTCAGTCTGAGGAAGGACATCTGACTTATTCAAGCTGCTGTAGATCATAACCAAATGCTCTAGTTCCAAAGGTGGTACTCTGTCCAACAGAAACACGGGTGTCTTCCTTTTTTGAGCCATGTGTCCGTGAAATGCCATTTTGATCTCAGATAACAGCTCATATCCATCCCCACTCTTCCTTTGCCAATATCACACCACATGGGACAGTTAATTTTTTTTTTTCTGCTTATCTCCAATGAACAAGAAACAAGAATGACTTTGGGGCAGGAAGGAAGAGGGGTAAGGATAACTCCCCACCTCTCTCAACAACTTCTGGCATCACTGTCAGTGACCTCTGTGGCTCTCATTTCTGCCAGGCTGATAAAGACCCCTGTGTCCCTGACATGGTAAGGATTTGGGGCTTTGGCATTATGACTTCTGCCTTAGGGGAGGTCAATGGCTGCCTGATTTCCCAGTCTCTGGGGTGCCTCATTATTCCTTGCTTGTTTTCTCTGCCGTTCTATAATCCTGTGCACAATTCCCTGCATTAGCTGAAAGGTTTAGAGTGGCTTTTCTTTCTCCTGAATGGAGGCAAACTGATAAAAGATATGAGCTAAATTGAGCCTCTTAAGAATAAAACAGCAACAAAACTGCTCAAAGAGGGATTAATACTTGGGGGCGGGAGACGTGGTCACTGGAGGGAATTTGTCAAACGTGTAATGGGTGCGTACTTTGGTTGTTGACTTTAGAGAAACTGTTTCAAAAAAGTCATTTGCCACATTGATGCTCTTTAATATTTGTAATTTTCCAAAACAAAACTAAACCTCATATCTCTGTCTCCTCACATGTTGGCAGCAGTACTGTATTCTTAAACACAATAAGCAGTTATCATTAAGGGCATAAAGCCAACCTATATTTCTTTTTTGGATATGTCATCTCTGCCTCAGTTTTTCTGTCCGACACTACCTTTCTATCCCTTTGAAGTCATCCATGGGTTTTTAGAATTAATCTGAATTACCTTTTTAATTCTCAGTGTGTAGGGGGTCATATCCAGCTTCTCTTTCAATAGATCTAGGATAAAGAGGAAGTATTTGTCTTTATAAAAAATGTAATTAATTCCACTAATAGACTTATAGATTAAATGGGATCTATTGAAATCCAAGTCTGTTTATCTTCGTGGGTACTAACAGACAGTTATGTGAAAATGCAAAAATGTCTGTCAAGACAATCTTGAAGAAATTGCTGGCCAACCAACACTACCAAATACCAAGACGATAATGAAAACAGTGTGGTACCAGGACAAGAACAGATGAAGAAAACTGATGGTAGGTAAGTCTTAGTTATGGTTTCTATAGCTGTGAAGAGACAGCCCGACCACAGCAACTCTTAGAAAGGAAATCATTTAACTGACGTGGAAGGCCACACTTTGAGAGGTTTAGTTCATGATCACGATGGTGGTACATGGCAGCATGTAGGCAGACATAGTGATGGCTACATCTTGATCCAAAGACAACATGAAATGGTCCGAGACACTGGGCAGCATCATGACCTCAATGCCCACCTCTACGGTGACACACTTCCTCCAACAAGGCCACACCTACTGCAACAAGACCACACCTACTCCAACAAGGCCACACCTCCTACTAGTGCCATTCACTTTGGAGGCCATTTTCTTTTAAACCACCACAGTGGAGAATATCATCTCAGAGTTTGGAACTTCAGAAAAATTAAGAATTGTGTTCAGGGTTGGAGAGATTATTTAGTGGCAAAAGCACTTGTCTTATAATCCTGGTGGCTAGATCTGATCCATGGAATTCACAGTGGAAAGAGAGAGCCTGAGTTTGATTACTAGAACCCAGGTGGAGAGCATGATCCAACTTCAGAGAGCTGCCTTCTCACCTCCACTAACGGTGAACATGTATCCCCCATACACTATCAAGAGTAAATAAAATAAATATAACACATTTTAAAATAACTGTGTTCATTTAAAATAACATCAAGGGAGAAAATGTAAGATATGGAATATGAGAAATGTATGAGTAAATTTTTCTTAATTTAGGCCATATAAGTAACAATACATCAATTATTACTAAAATCAATAGAAAAATGGGCAAGGGACTATAATAAGCCACTTTACAAAAGACAAAAGTCAAAATGGCCAATAAATGAAAAGGTGCCCAATATCAGTCGTTACCTAGGAATATGAATCAAAACCACAAAGACTGTTTAACTATATTTTCTTCCAAATGCCTGATAAGAAATAGGCCCAGTATAGTGGCACATACCTTTAATCCCAGGACTTTGAAGGAAGAGGTAGGCAGACAGATTTCTGTGAATTTGAGACCAACCTGGTTTCTCTGGAGAGTTCTTCAGTGAGACCCTGCCCCAAGAAAACAAAACCAAACACCAAACAAACAAAAATAGAAATAAACCTACCCCACCCATTATCAACAAGGACTTGAAGAGAATGAAGCAAGAATTGATTGCTGATAAGTAGAAAAATCTAAAATATTTGTTGAGTATCATTGACTGAAGCTTCAGGTATGCAGATCTTACAGCCAGAAATTTTAATTAATATGTATCTACAGTAATGCATAGCTACATCAACTAAAGCAGATATAGAAGGTTAGTTACAGCAGTACATCTCTAAAAGGCAAAAAGACAGAAACAATCCAACACCCATTAAACACAACAAATTGGAATGCAATATAGCAATGGGAACAAGCAAAGAAACTGTTGTCACATAAGCTAGTGCAGATACACTTCATAAATGTGATATCAAGAAAAATTATTCAGACGTGACAGTTCGTATGTATAATTGATTCCATTTGAATAAAGTTCACAGACCAGAAGTCATCACCAGTAAAGAAGTCAGGAACAGGGAATAACTCGGGGGTAAAAGATCTATGGGGTACCAGTGATGCTTTATTTATTGATTGACACGTGGGCACACAGGTATGCTCTGTTTGCACAAAGGCTGTGTAGCTATGGCTTGTAAACTTCTCTGCTAGCAAATTTTATATTTCAGAGCATATTTCAATAACAAGTTACTTGAAAAACTTAATGAGAGAAGGTCTCAGAAACCTGCAGAGCTTTGGGATCTGATACACTCAAATTTTAAATCAAGGGGGCTGGAGAGATGGCTCAGAAGTTAAGAGCATTGCCTGCTTTTCCAGAGGTACTGAGCTCAATTCCCAGCAACCACATGGTGGCTCACAACCATCTGTAATGAGGTCTGGTACCCTCTTCTGGCCTGCAGGCACACACTCAGACAGAATATTGTATACATAATAAATAAATAAATATTCTTAAAAAAATTTACATCAAAGGGGAATGGTGACTGGCTTACGTTGATAGGGAGGTAACCAAACATATTTGGAAAGACAAATTCAAACAACACTGTGAAATTCTCTCAATGCAGTGCCAAGGACTTAAGAATTTATTCATCAGGCCATGCAGAGAGCTGATGAACCTAATGGAGCAATACGACCAGATTCATGTTTATAGAAAAATCCTTACAGCAATAAGCAGGAATGGAGGAAGAGCAGACTTGGAAAGCTAATTAAAATACTGTCCAAGTTTGGAGGGGAAAAAATGAAAATATGCTATATCAAAACCAAAATACGTCTCCCACTCCCACCCTGTCTGCCCCTTATCTAGCTCCATCAGATAAATGAGTACAGATCTGAGAACACCGGTTACAGCTGGAGAGTTCCACATTCTCATCCCTGGAGCATCGCCATTGCTGATGGCTTTCAGGCACAGAGCAATGTCCTGCAGCAACTGCTGTCAAACAGTTTTTCTTCTGGTGAGTACCTAGGTGCAAGCTCTTGTCATGCTTCAGCAGTTGGGGCACAGTCACGCATGGCGTCGCCAGTGAAGTTAAGAGAAAAAGATCTGTTGTCTGATGAAAAGTCACAGGCGGAACTTGCACAGCAATGAGAATAGACAGACAATGAGAACTGGGCAACAATTTTGTTGTTAGGACAGGTTAGAAAGAAGGTATAAGGTATATTTTGGCTTGTTTATGGTTTCAAAAGTAACAAGAATGCTTCTCCGTCTCACTGGGAATCAGAAAGAACCCAGGTTTATGAACAAGGGGTATGGAGACAAGGATCTGGCAGAGGTGAGAAAACCTTCTCTCTGTGTTCTTTTTCTGTAGATTACTTCCGATGGTTGATGAGGTTTATGAGCTAAGAGTACATGGAGAAAAGAGTGAAGGTAGCAAGCCTGAACTGCTAAGAGCCTTGGAAAGTCCTACTTGCAAGACTGGCCATTGATTGACATTTGGGAATTTAGATACCACGAGTAGCAGCTCAATGTGCCTAGACTTTTTGTACAAACAGTATGATTCATGCTTGTATTAGTCAGTGTTCATTAAAGAACCAGTCAATAGGGTGTGGGCATGAGGGGAAGGAAGGGAGACTGCAGACATGATTAGAATCTGGCAAGTTCAGAATCTGGAGGAGGATGGCCCAGCAGACTGAAGACACAGGCAGAGCCAATGCTAGAGTTCAAGTCCCAAAGCCATGTGTTACAGAGTCCAGTCTTTCGAGTGTCTGGATTTGGATCAGATGAGTGACTGGATGAGGCCTACTACCTACACTAGGGAGACAGTCGGCTTCACTCCAAGTCCACCTAATTAAATATAGATGCCATCTAAAAACACCCTCGCTGGAGCATTCAGAGTAATGTTTGACCAACTACCTGGGAACTGTAGCCCAGCCAGGAGTATAAAATCAGCTACCACAGGGCTAAACACATGCTTTCCTCTGGGGAGTCTGGAATTTGGTATGCAGCAGACAGAGACTGTGTATTTATTTAGCTAGCCTGCAGTGAAAACCGTTGGCGTGGAACTGCTAATCAGTGCTTGACTTGTAGATAACCCTTACAAGTATTGTCCCAGCTTCTTTCTGGGGGAGTTCAACACATCCTGTGTGCTTCTGCTGAGAAAAGACCATGGGAAAGCTTACACAGTCATCCCATGGGACTTTGGCCTTTGCTGGTTCTGCTTCTTATCTTTCGGCTCTAATGAGTCAGAGTCAGGACTGTGACTGGGTAGTGAGTCCCATGAGTTCCAGTGACCCTGGGGGTAGTCTTGGGACACCAAACACCAGCTGTGACGAGAGTCCATCTTAGGCCTCCACTCCACTGAAACAGGTCAAAAGGCATAACAAAAGCCAGCCATGTGTTGAACACCGTAAGACCAGCCCTAAAGGAACCAGTTGAAAGGGGATACTGGAAATATGAGGTATCACATAAATTCTATGTAATAACGATCAGACAAGTTGTAACTTTCTATTAATCCCAAAAGATATGTCCACAGATAACAAGTTTAATTATGTACATCTAGCAAGAATAATCATGAACCATTCTGATAGATATAGAATCTTTTTTACTGTTAAAAATAAGTACAGGGACCCTTTACACGAAGGGAAAATGTTTGGGAACTATTGAATGGAATTTATAGTCCAATAGATTTTGAAATTGGTTTATTTGAATTATAAGGAAATATTTCACGTATAATGCTCTTTGAGTTTTGCTTAATAGGCACACTAATTAACTTCTCAAACTCAATAAAATGTAGGAAATCTACCTATGTTCAGCACTTGACAAATAAATCATGATAATTACATATTCACATGACCAATAATAGTTCTTTTAAATCAGGCTGAGCAGCGAGGCTGCCTTACGATAATTATTCTTTTTAAATAAAGTGCATGTATAACATGATTCCTGCTGGTCAGGAACTTTGAGGCTCCATGATGATTCAGTAACAGGAGCTTGCCAAGTCTTTGACTCAGTGCAAATGTTCTTCCATGTCCAGCAGTAGAAGGATGAACATCTCCAGCTCACTCCAAAACAGCTAGCTATGGATATGTATGCTCTAAGGATGTTGGGGAGATCAACCTGGGTTTTGTTTGTTTGATTGATTTTGCTTTGTTTTCAGGGCACCTTTTGTTCCTCTGTTGCTCTTTACAGAAAAAAAAGAGGCAAAACCTATCAAAGAGAAGCAAAATATACTGAAATCCTAGAAAACTCACAGTAGATGAACAACTAGAAGCCTATGGCCAGGAAATGATAAGTCCATATATCAAGCAGATATCGTCCAACTTTGGTATCACACATATGGCTAGTGTGGGGGTTAGATTTAATTGACAACCTGACGGCGGTAGTTCGAATGTAATTTGCTCTCATGAGCACATAGGGACTGGCACTATTAGGAAGTATGGTCTTGTTAGTGTAAGTGTGGCATTGTTGGAGGAAGTGTGTCACCGTAGGGGTGGGCTTTGAGGTCTCATATATGCTCAAAGCACATCCAATGTCTAAGACCATTTCCTGTGGCTTATGGGACAAGATGTAGAACTCAGCTCCTGCTCCAGCATCATGACTGACAGCATGCCACCATGTCACACTGTGATGACAATGGACTAAAACTCTGAAAATATAAACCTCCCCAATTAAATGTTTTTCCTTGATAAGAGTTACCATGGTTATGGTGCCTCTTCACAGCAATAGAAACTGTAACTAAGACACTGACATAGCCTAAAAATCATCTGAGAAGGCAGTCTTTTTTTTTTTTTAATTCATCTATTTTACATCCTGGCTGGAGCCTTTCCCCATGCTCCCCTCCCAGCCCCTCTCCACCATTCTCCCCCACTCCCCAGTCCCCTTCTTTTCTGGAGAAGAGAGTCTTAATGATGGGTTGTATCCCTGGAGCTAGCTTGTGGGGCGGGTCTGTGGGAGATTGTCTTATGTTAATTAACATGGAAAGACCCAGCCCATTCTGGGCAGCACCATCCCCTAGAGGAGACCTGAATTGTAAAAAAATAATATCAAGAGGAGTGCAAGAAAGCATTTATGCATTTGTTTTTGTCTGTTCTCAGCTGTGGGTGTGACACAACTAGCTGTTTTAAGTTCCTGTGTGGACTTCCCACAACAATGGACTATAATTTGGAACTGTAAACTCAGGAAGCCCCTCTATCCCCTAAACTGCTTTTTGTTAGGGATTTTATCACACCAACAGAAGTAATGCTTGGAAAGCTTGCATTCAATTATTCAACATATGAAAACAAAAGCAATGGCTCTTGCAGTGCTGTCTCAAGGTCAAGAAAGGTCAAGAAAGGTCTACTATGTTGTCTGGAGCTTGGTAAGAATATAGATTCTGGGCTGCCAGAGGGCTCCAGGTGTAAAAATACACTCGTTGTGTAAGCCTGGAGACCTGAGTCCAACTCCCAGGATTTACACAAAGGCAGAAAGAGAGAACAGACTTCACAAACTTTTTGTTTTGGCTTCCAAATGCACACTATGGCGTGCTCATGCCATTACTATGTCACAGGGCCACACACACACACACACACACACACACACACACACACACACACACGGGGGATATGGAGAAACTGGAACTTTTGTCATTGCTGATGGGATTGAAAAATATTGCAGTTACAGAAGAAAGGCTATTGTGGTTTCTAAAAAGCTAGACAGAATTATCAAATAGTTCAGCAATTCTACTTTTAGGTATCCCCTCAAAAGAAATGAAAGCAGGGACTTTATAGAAACTTGTACACTAATGTTTATAAAGGTATTGTTTGTAAGAGTCAGTAGGAGAACAAATAAGCAAAACAGAATATTGTTCAGCTTTAAAAAGGAAGGAGCCAGGCATGGTGGCACACCTTTAATCTGAGCACTTGAGAGGGAGTGGAGGGTGGGGCTCTGTGATTTTGAGGCCAGCTTGGTCTACGTAATGAGTTTTATGACTACCAGGCCCATGTAGAGAGACCCTGTTTCAAAAAAGAAAAAGGAAAAGGAAATAAATTCTAATATATGCTACAACATGGGAGAAAGTTGAATATGTTTTGCTAGGTGAAATAAGCCAGAAAGGAAAGGATAAATAATGTAATTCTACTTATACAAGGCAACTAGTATAGGTATATTCATGGAGAGAGAAGGTTGAGTAGAGGCTCTCAGGGGCTGGTGATGGGGACAGGAGAGGATTAGGAAATTATACTTTGACGGCACAATTCTTGTATGTGGGGTGATAAACAGCTCTGAAAATCAACACTGGTTTGCATAATATCATGACTGTTCTCAATGCCACCAAGTTGTAGCCTAAAATGTTTGGAAAACTTTATGTTATCTATTTTACTACAATTGAGAAAACTGAGCTTAACAACTTGATACTACTGTCATTTTTTATTTAGGGGGTTGCTGTTAGTAGGTTGCCCATGCTGCAGTGGATGATTCCCATAAGCTCGTGCCCAGATGTGCGGCCCTAACTGGCCTCAGTGGGTCATTAAGGAAAAGAAAAAGGCCGGGTGGTGGTGGCACACACCTTTTATCTCAGTACTCAGGAGGCAGAGGCAGGTGGATCTCTGTGAGTTCATGGCCAGTCTGGTCTACAAAGTGAGTTCCAGGATAGTCAGGGCTACACAGAGAAACCCTGTCTTGAAAAAACAAACAAGATAAATAAAAATAAATAAAAATAGAAATAAAAATGAATAAAGGAGATGATTTAGATGGGAGACCTGTTGAGGAGGTCTTGGGTAGATGTGACCAAAATACATTGTATCTATATGAAATTCTTAAAAAGTAATTAAAAATTTTCTATTAAAATTTGGTGTTACCTATGTGACCTAAGTATGTATTTCCAAATGAGGACCCCTTAACCAATTTGCTTTGAAGAAGGCAAGCTGTGGCCATGGTTGTAATTGACAAGGCAATAATCTAAACAATTTCCCAGCGGCCTGGTTGATAAGAATTATCTTCTACACAGTAACAGTAGACGGTTATTACCTGGGGGTGGGGGAGGGAGGATTTAGCACTAGGGGATAACTGGATACTGTAGCAGTGGCCTTGTGCAATGTCTGCCATTTCTCATCTAATTTTGAGATTGAGCCATCAAGAGGACTACATTGGTTTCTCCAGTGTGCCGTAGGGAACACAACAGTCTGTCTTGTAGAACCATGTTCCTTCTGAAGACAACAGAAAGGCTATTTTCCCTTCCTCAGCTTTCGGTAGTTAACTATTCTTGGAGTTCTTTGACTGTTAGCTGCTTTAATTTTCTTTTTTGCCTAGTCTCTTTCCTTTGGACATATCTGTCTGTGTTACTGTTTACCCTCTTTCTCATTAAGGCGTTATTGATAGCTGCTGAGTCCTGGAAGATTCACTTTTTCCCTAGTTTTTCAAGACAGGATTTCTTGGTGTAGCCCTGGCCATCCTGGAACTCACTTTGTAGACCAGGCTGGCCTCAAACTCAGAAATTTACCTGTCTCTGCCTTCTGAGTGCTAAGATTAAAGGCATGTGCCACCACTGCCTGGTGGGAGTGACTTTTTTTTTTTTTAGAGTGTGGCCCTTAGTAAGTTGACTAAGCTCTGGTAGATGGTCCCAAACTCCTGAGTATAAAGTCAGCACAAATTGGACTCTGTGGTTTACACAACAACAACAACAAAGGAGCACATGAAGTTGGGAATGTGAATTTGGGAGGAATGGGGAGGATATGATCAAAATATATTGTATGAAATACTCACAGAATTAATAAAATGTTTCATTTAAAAATTTCCTCTCTTCATAAGAACCCTAGTCACATTGGATTTTAGTGCCTGAACCACTGGTCCCATTTTTGCTTCATTAACTCTGGAAAAACCTATTTCCAAGTCATGTCATATTCTGAATTATTGGATACATCTTTTGTAGAAACACAAAGCAAGAACAATTTCTGCACCTGTTTAGAAGTCTCTGCAGGTTGATGAATAGAAAGACACCCAACTGAGGGCCAAAAGAATAGCCTCCCATTGACAGGTGGCTAAAATACCATCCTTGAATATGGAGAAGCTATTTCAATAACTAAATGCTATGGATTTACCAGCCTTCTCGAGCAATGCTATCTCAGCATGTGTTTATCATGGTTCTAGTGCTCAGAGTGAACATGCATCAACATACATAACTCCTATACAAGCCAAATGTCTTCGGTCCTGGAAGTCAGATATACCACTGATGGGAAATCTGCTTCAGCATCGTGGGACCAAAGTTCATAATCTGTTTTCAGATCTGTGCATGACAAACAAAAATCTGTATTTCCAATGTGGCAATAACCTCAGCGGAAATGCCATCCTTCAGCAAATGGTCGGAAGCCAAGGCGTGTGTTTCTGGAATACATTGAGGCTGCGCTCTGGCACCTCTTACCTTTCAGAAATTTCGTACCCACTCCTCTCCCGCAGCTCTCTCAGTTGTCTGCAATGTTTCTTTCTAAATTGCACTTTAGCTGTATTGCCCTCCAGGCAGCATCCATAGATTTTTAAGACCAGAAAGCAGAGGGCCAAATGATCTACTAAGAATAGCTACATTCCCGGGTCAATTAAATCCAACGTGACATCCTTAGTGCATGTGTAACGCGATAATAATAATGGTCTACTTCTTAGGGTTGCGGTGAGGAATAACAAATTAGTGACTGTAAAGCGCTCTGAAAATAGAAAGGGCTCAATAAAAGCTTGTAATTATTAATGGTAATCATTCGCAACTGACCTAGAAATTACCGTTAAGTTATAGCATGCATCTTGCAATCCATTCTTTTCTTGTAATTTTTGGACGCCCAACTCCATGTTCTGCACAGAGAAGGATTTTATGTTGCTGTATTGTAGCCCTCAGGAGCCTTCTATGTTTGAAGATTAGAAACACTACTTAGTTTTTAAATAGATTTTCTATTTATTTATTTATTTATTTATTTATTTATTTATTTATTTAGAGAAAGAGAGAGAGAGAGAGAGAGAGAGAGAGAGAGAGAGAGAGAGAGAGAGAGAGAGAGAGAGAACATGTAGAGGTCAGAGGGTAACTATGAGAATTTGATTTCTTTTTTTTACCACGTAGAATTGAACTTAGTTGGTAGGTTTGGCAGCAAGTATCTTTGCTTATTGCCAGCCTAACACTTACCTTTGAGTCTCTTGCTTATAAAACGTGTTTATTATTGCCCATGGTTAAAATTGGAGTTGATGTCTCTCCCTTTCTTTCTCCTCTTCCTCCCTCTTTCCATACCCCTTCCCTTTCTCCCTCCCTTATTCATTCTTCCTCCCCTTCATTCAACAATTAATTACTGAGTGTTGTAAGTATAGGCTTGGGTTTGGGGGTGACAGGACACAAAGGCAAACACCAAGAAACAGGCATGGTTCTCTTATCTTAGAATCAGCAGTCTATAACCTAGTATATATTCATTCATAAGGAGATATTAGATGTAAAGCAAAGGATAACCAGACTATGACCCAAAGCCCCAGAGAAGCTAGGTAAGAAGCAGGATCCTAAGAGGGACCCAGGAATTGTCCTGGGAAGGGGAAATAGATGCGATCTCATGGGGCAAATTGGAGGCAGAGGGAGTAGAGGGGAGGGGGTATTGGGATGGTTGAGTTGGGGGAGGAATGGAGAGGAAAAGCAATGAAAGACATCTTGATAGAGGGGCCATTATAGGGTTAGAGAGAAATCTGGTGCCAGGGAAGCTCCCAGGAATCCACAAGGATGACCCCAGCTAAGACTAGAAATAGTGGAAAGGGTGTCTGAACCGGCCTTCTCCTGTAATCATATTGGTGACCGTACTAATTGACATCATAGAGCCTTCATCCAGTAACTGATGGAAGCAGATGCAGAGATCCACAGCTAAGGACTGGGCCAAGTTCTCAGAGTCCAGCCAAACAGAGGGAGGAGAGAGTATATAAGCAAAGTGGCCAAGATCATGATGGAGAAACCCACAGAGACAGCTGACCTGAGCTCATGGGAGCTCATGAACTCTACACCGACAGCTATGAAGCCTGTGTAAGACCAACCTAGACACCCTGCATGTGGGTGACAATTGTTTAGCTTGGTCTGTTCGTTGGGCCCCTAGCAGTGGGATCAAAACCTGTCCCTGGTACATGAGCTGACTTTTGGAACCTATTCCTTATGGTGGGATGCCTTGCCCCGCCTTGATGCAGGTGGATGAGGAGCTTGGCCCTGCCTCCTCTTGATATGCTTTGTTGATTCCCATGGGAGGCCTTACTCTTTCTGAATGGAGATAGAAGAGAAGTGGATTGGGGGCAGGAAGAGAGGAGGGAGGGAAAACTGTGGCTGGTATGTCAAATAAATTGAAAATTTTAATCAAAAAGAAAAGAGGAAAAAAATCAGACAACAAAATAAACAACCAGGCAGCTATCGAAACTATGTACTAAGTACTGTGAGACAGGAAAGAAAGGCTGTATAAGGTCACCTTGATATGGGACTGTCCTGCTGGGAACTGGAGCTGGGGTAGGGCAGGTAGAAGCACCAGGTCTCTGCAGGGACTCTTGCTCCCATCTCTCTATCCAGGGACAACTGTGCTGGGGTAAATCATGTCACTGCCTTATTTCCCCAGCTAGCAGCTGGTCTCCTGTCTTTTTACTTTTCTTTCTAAAATGGAACTAAGAAAGTCTTTTACTAGACCAAGGAAGTCTTGCCCTGCTTCCCCTATTATCCAGAACACTGAATGAATACATTATTGACTAGCCACTAGGAAGATGTGCAATAATCTGTTATGTTTCTCTTTCTGCAGGGTCTCAAACCTTCTTTGTGACCAGTATACAAACCATCCTGCTGGTCCAAATCTGCTATAGGACTAATAATGGCCTCAGCGAAGGACAGTTGCAGCCAGGGCTTCACACAATCAATCCTGCTGACCTTGGAGTCTCTGCACTCTGGCACCTGGTCTCTCTCTTCTGGTGTCTTGATAATTTAGGGGCTAATTATTCTCTAGTTCCTTCAGGCAAGGTACATGTCTTGCTTTTCCTGGGCTGATCAACTGCTGGACTTTTCATTTTATTGCACCCCATCCCTTCTTTTGGACTGGAGACCCCCTCAGTTCTCATCTCCGAGCGGGGCCTTGGTCACAAACACTGTTCTGATGTTTTCTATCTCACAGCTGAGAGAGCTCAGTGCTGGCTCTCCTGTCCCACCACGCTGAATCCTAGGCTTGTTTCAACTTGCTTGTTAATGGTCATTGAATCGTCCTTATTTTCTTTGTTGTTTTTGCAAATGCTTATTGAGTCTCTCCTCTGATCTCATATCAGACTTGGTCATGGGGACACCACGATTTAAACAAAGAGTTTGCCATCTCTGCACAGTTTTCTGTAGAATCACCAGGTATGAGCTGGATCCCTGGAAAGACCCAAGTAGCTTCCCTGCCAGCTAAGGTGAAATGTATTTAAAATAAAGTCAGATAAGGCCCGAGTTTAACGGCAACATTTATTTACTTATTTATTGTTTTTTTTTTTTTTTTTTTTTTTTTTTTTTTTTTTTTTTTTTTTTTTTTTTTTTTTTTTTGGTACAAGTGCTCTCTATATAGTCCTGGCTGTCCCAGAACTTACTGTGTAGACTAGGCTGGTCTTGAATTTAGATCTGCCTGCCTCTGAAATCCCCAGTGTGGTGATTAAAGGCATGAATCACCAGTCCTGATTAAAGGTAACAGGAAAAATGAGGGTCTCCAGTGTTCTTACCAGAGCAGCTGTCCATTAACTTCCACCAGCTTGGGTCTCTGTGCCCTGACTTTGCTTTAATTACGCTCCTCTCGGTTTTGCTCAGTTTTGTCTTTGCCCCAGAAACACAGCCTGAGCCAATGAACAACCATTCTTTCTGCTCAGCACACCCTGTATTTGTTCCTAGACTCTATAATAGACTTTGGTTGTAATCACACATATTTTTTCTGTGTTTAGCTTTCTGGGGGCTGCATAAAGAAATGCCTTGTTCTATAATTTATTAGATTTAGGTCAAAGGTTAAGCAGTTTATAGTAGCTATTTTTCTCATTGCTGTTTTAAAATACTAGACAAGAGCAAATGGAAGAAGGTTTATTTTGGTTTACAGTTCAAGTGTATAGTCATGGTGGGAAAAATACAGGGGCAGGATCTAGAGAAGTTAGGAGAGAGAGAGAAGAAAAAGAGGAGGGGGAGATAGAGATAGATATAGATAGACAGACAGACAGACACAGACAGACAGACGGACGGACAGACAGACAGACAGACAGACACACAGATAGATAGATAGATGATAGATGATAGGTAGATGATAGACAGACAGATAGACAGATAGATAGATAGATAGATAGATAGACAGACAGACAGACAGACAGACAGATAGACAGATAGTGAGTGAGACAGCTGTTTAGTTTGCTTTCTCTTTTTTATTCAATCTGGGCCGTAGGTGGAGTTTTTCATTGGAACCACCAGCTCCCCAGTAATTGACATGGAGACTTATTATTAATTATAAATGCTCAGCCGATAGGTTCAGTTTTAGGGTGAGTCTTCCTTCCTCAGTCAACCCAATGGAGAAAACCCTTCACAGACATGCCTGGAGGCTTGTCTCCCAAGTGGTTCTCGTTCATGTTAGGCTGAAGAATGAGTCTAAAAGACGTATATAAGCTGAAGAACGTATATCTCAGCAGCAGGAGATTCAAGTCATACTGTCTAGACTTCATCCTGTTTTATCAGTGTAGTTCATTCCTCTTCCATCAGAGCCTGTTTTCAGCATAGAGAGGGTAGATGCAGTGTTTGCTCGCTTAGGGACATATGATACCCTAGAGGGGACATGGTCTGAGATGTGCTGGTAAGCAATCAGGTTCTGCCACTTCCTGGGTCCACATCAAATTCAACTCAGTGGGGGTGAGGGAATGTATTTCAGTGGGCTACAATAAACTTCATAAACCTTGGTAAATGTGGGGTTAGAGATACGGCTCATTGATTAAGAATGCACACTGCTCTTTCAGAGGACTTAGGTTCAGTTTCCAGAGCCCACAGTTTGGTTATGAACCTCCTGGAAGTGGAGTTCCAGGGGACTAGACTCCCCCTTGTGGCCTTCTTGGCCTCCTGCATGCACATACACTTAGACGGACTCATATCTATGTGTAAATAAGAAAATCTTGTTAAAAGATGATAATTGCAAAGTGCCTGTCACAAGGCCTCTCCCATGGGTGTCACAAACACTGGTTCCTTCAGAAGGCTAAGGCCCACTGTTTTGAATCAATGGCACTGAACAGGTACCCTCCAGATTTTCACTCTGCTGGCTTTAGACAACAGCTTACAATTTATTTGCATCAGCCACATTGCTGAACTAGATACAGGTAGAAGGAGACAAGAAGTTATAATCACTAATATCGGAAAACCCCGAGGGAGAGTGCATCTTGTACATGTTTTCTTTGATTCCCTGTGACTAAGAACGATATCACCTTATACCACTCTGTAAATGGGAATCACCGTGAAGAGCAGAAGGCTCATGCTCCCGACTTATCCAGGAATCCACCTCAAGGACCAGGTTGTTGTTTGCCCTTCGCTGCTTATTTTCAACCTTCAGGCTTTGGAGAGGATGATAATAATGCTTCTTGTTTGGTTAGGTTTTTAAAGCTATGGCCGCGAAGGGAGCCTTGTTAGGGTGTAGTTTGGTACAATTAGGAGGTTAGAGTCTAAGGCTGCTAATCTGGCAGAACCTCGAGCCCCTCCTCTGCCCCCAAGGACACATTAATTTAAACTGAGTGAGGAAGAACAGCAATTATTACCTCGTGTAGGACCAAGGGGTGCTTGTTAGGAACAAAATGTGCAATGGAATGCTAATAACGGAGCTGCAGCTGGAGCATTTCTGAGTGCGTTAGGTACACAGATTGCTTTGGGTTGATGGAACTCTGTTTCTTATGAAATTTGCTCCTCAGGGGAAGTGTAAAAGGAAAATGTAAGTCTTTCTTAGATTCGCTGTTCAGAGGAAAAGAAATGGCTTTGCTTCACAGAACGAGCAATAACGTGGGAGAGGGTCGTGGCTGAGTCACAAGGCCATTGAGGCTTCACCCTGAGGTGTTAGGCATCGCATAGAGCAGGCATACCAAAGCCTGTGGTGTGACCGCTATTAATCAGTTACATTACTCTGATCTTCAGGAGACTTGCAAAGGAATGTGAAGGTCCTTTGGAAATGTCAGCAAAGAAAGATGGATTTGTTCTTAGCCTTTTAGCTAAGAAGCAAATGCCTCAACTGCTATAGACTCTGAACAATCTGAAATACCTTGAGGTTAAGCAGTATTGCATTTCCAAGAGATGCAGGTGACAAAATGTTCTCATAAAACAAGTGCACTCTGTACTTCTGAAATCTCTTCCTTTAAAAGAGTTAAAGATGTTTTCATGTATTTTCCTCCTTTAGATAGCTCTGGACTTTTCCATATATGCCTCTACATGTTAGACTAAAAGTGGCTTTAAAAAAATTCTCTCACACTGAAATAGCCTAAGGCATATATGCCTTGTTCCTCTCTAGGGAGAGGAACAGCCCTGCTGAATGACTAACCAGGACTCTGTAAACTATAACACATGGGTTTTTAGTAAATTCCTAGTCATGGCCTTGTTTCATGGAGATTTAAATATCTGTCTATATCTCTTTGGTCCTCTGTTCATCTCAAGGGAAACTGGGGATAACAAAGGAAGCCATTCCATTGACTGTCATTGTTGCTTGTACAATGTGATATTTGATGCCAGAAAGTGCCAGATGGATGTCCCCTGAGGCTCTCAAGTGTGTGATGAGGATTGCAAAGATGACCAAGGATATCCCACTAAGCATTTTCCCATTCTTGGCACCTCTAGCTGCACACACAACACCCCATCCTTCTCCAGAAGCCTGTGGTCTGGGACAGAGCAGAGATCCGGGTTTTTCATTTGCTTTGGTGGAAACAGTTGCCTCAGCAGGACCTCTTTAGATGCTGGTGGCCTTCTCTAAGACTTGTCAATTCATGTTGTGACTCTCTTTCCTACCAAAGTCCTTTTCCCTTCTCTCGTCTTATTCTTGGATTCCACTGAAAATAAAATTTCAACGAAATTCTCATCTCAGAAGAAAATCAATGAACAGACCTAATGAGTTTACAATTTTTTCTAAAGGCTACTCAGTTGTATGTGGTTTTGAAATCTTGATCTTATTTGCAGAGAGAGAGAGAGAGAGAAAGAGAGAGAGAGAGAGAGAGAGAGAGAGAGAGAGAGAGAGAGAGAGAGAGAAAGTGTAGAATAAAGTCTCCTCTATTTCCCATTTCTTTCCCAACTACTACTACTACTTACTTTGAGAATAACAAATCAATTTAAGGTTTGGAGGGGATAAAAAGAAATTTTCTTTCTGTCTTTCTTTTTTATGCTGTTGCTGTTGTTTTGATTTGAAGCAGTGTCTCGCTATGTACTTCTGGTTGGTCTTAACTCAATATATAGACCAGGCTGGTATCCAACTCACAGAGATCCTCCATGACTCTACCTTCTGGGAGCTTGGACATTTTTAATGCTGCCAAGAATGACATCAGCTTGCATCGTGCACGCTCATTTTGTTCTCTATAAAAAACCCAGTCTTCTCTTCACACCCACAGTGTTGTAGGCTCTGACCATATCTGACTGGCAAAACAACATTACAGGTGCATTCTGATGGCCACTAAAGAGAGGGTCTTGAACTGACTCAGCAGGCTGATAGGACTCAGGGAAAGTTGGTTTGTCAATGAACAGCTTCCAGTGATTGCTCTAAGAACCCAAAGTTAGCAGACGTGCCTTTGAATTTCTAGCTGCTCCTTGTTAAGAAAATCAAACAAGATTACTCATCACCAACATATTTCAAGGAATAGGCCAAGAAAAATGTGTTACATATATACGGTAATTTTTTTTTTTTTTTTTTTTTTTTTTTTGGTGTTTCGAGACAGGGTTTCTCTGTGGCTTTGGAGCCTGTCCTGGAAATAGCTCTTGTAGACCAGGCTGGTCTCGAACTCACAGAGATCCGCCTGCCTCTGCCTCCCGAGTGCTGGGATTAAAGGCGCGCGCCACCATCGCCCGGCTTATATGGTAAATTTTTATTCATCCACAAAGAGGAAAATTATATCATTTCCTGGGAAATGTATGGAACTACAGATCATTAAGTGGAATAAGCCAGACATGGAAACACAAACGTCACGTGGTTTCTCTCCATTGTAGACTATAGAATATGATGGGGACCGTGCATGGCATAAGTCCAGGCTTGTTCCGGTGTTAAATGGAGCAAGCCCTACTGTTGGGGACTGTGGACTCTCAGATCCTGAATTTCCTGTGACCCCCTGCCTGCCAGAATAAACAACTTGTTTTCCTATGTTTGAAACTGCTCTGAGCACGAGACCCTCATGAGTTCCTGAAGGCAGGGGAGTGGTTTCTGGTGGGCTTGCAGCTGAGAGTCAGGGCATGGCCATTAGTCAAGGAAACCCTATATAAACTGCCCTGGAACACAATAAAGGGGGAATTCTTGACATTCTTGGTCAAGGATGACCTGTGTCTTGTGTGTGTGTGTGTGTGTGTGTGTGTGTGTGTTTCAACCTCCAGGCCCTAGCCCGACTCACGAACCATACCGTGTAGCACTAGAGCAGGCTTGCCCTACACCCTACAGCTTCTTTTCTCTAATCTGAGCTTTACAGCTGCATTTTCAGTACCAACTTTATGCCTCTGTCATCTTACACCTCCCCTTTGTTTCCCTTCTCCTGCACCTGCCACTCTTCTTGGCTTCTTTTGTTTTCTATCTTATTTTATGATATATAGCTATGTAAATCACTCTGTGCATTAATCTGTTTACTCTGCTAATTAGTTAAACACTGTTCTTCTGATTTTCATGGTTTCTCTCAATGAATTCTCTAGTGTGTGTGTGTGTGTGTGTGTGTGTGTGTGTGTGTGTGTGTGTGTGAAAAGAAGGTATACTCGTGGGAAAAGTAACCAACATGGATGAGGGGAAGGAGACAAGAGAGATGGAGGATGAGAATGACAAAATACATTGTACGTATACATGAGAACATCATAATGAAACTCATTGCTTTGAGCGATGATATACACTCCAAAGCCTCGAGAACAGAGAGTTCCATATCTGACAGTGTATATGTTATGGAGACTTCTGCCTATTATCCAAATGCAAAGCTCCCATGAGATGGCTCATGGGAGACAATATATAAAGCTGATTGATGGAAGCCTTCTGCTGTTGCTTATTTTGATGCAGTGCCTGGAAAATTTCCCAGCTGGTTACTAATGAAAGAGCTATCTGAACACATTGAAACAAAAATGCATGACTTTAAGTAGAAGATTATTTATACTTATTCATCCACTATTATTCTGGAACCTCATTGTGGTGCAATATTCTAACAAAGTCATTTAGAAGAAGCCCCAGAACCTAAGAAGGCATTGAAAGATAGTTTTAAGTTTCTGGACATATTCCACAAACTCTTCAACAACTCCTGCAGGGATGACAATATCAGGTATCTAAAAATTACTCTATTTAAAAGAGAATGGGTAGGAACATTTATAGAAAAGTAATAAATTATTAAAAAGCACTATTTCTTATCAGAAAGACAAGTGGCTCCCATTTTCTTGGACAACTCAAGTCAAATCTCTTCCTGTGGGATAAGGGCTGGTTCTCCATGGAAACAGTAATTATTCCTTTGTCCTGGAAGCAGAATTCGACTCTAAGAATTGACAAGCCCCAGGGTCTCCCACTGGACATGCAGAGGAAATACATGACCATAGGAACATGGGGAGAGGATCTGGGTTGTAATTATTAATGGGGGGATTAGATCAGGGCACAGGGTGGCTTGCATAGCCAAGTAGCATTCGATGATGTAGAAAGATAAATAGGAAGTCAAGAAGGGCAGGTGAAGAAGAGGGAAACAAAGGGAAGAAGTAAGATGACAGAGGGGTAAAGTTCATGTTGAAAATGCAGCTGTAAAGTCCAGAGGCGAGAAAGAGGCAGTAGAGCTTGTTCCATTTAACAGCAGAGCAAGCCCAGGCTTGTGCCCTGCACAGACAGCTTCCACTGGCCACCCAGAAAGACAATCCTTTCGTAGTTCTTCTCTCTGATAACTGCAGTTGCATAGGGACACCAAATAACAACCATCAGGGCCTTTGTTGTTGTTGTTTGTGTTTTGTGTTGAGGAAAAATCTCTCTTCCGATATGGGCAGAAGAGCCATTGCGTCTCTAGATTCAAGCAGACAGAGCAAGGTTAGTCTCGAGGCCTCACAGCTGTCAGTATGGCCACCTTCTTTTTCTGCTTCTTGCTCTTTGGCTCTGAACTGGAGGATGAAGAATGGTATCGCCTTATTTTCAGTGCTTGGCTAGGAGAGTCGCATTTGTGATTTTGTTGAGTCCAAGCAATAAACCTATGAAGGTACGACAACTGTTTCAGAAGGGGCAAGATAGGAGGTCACAGGGGTTAACACATTCACCCGGTGTGATATGTAACAGTGGTGAGGTTTGGACTGGAGCTGACTTCCGTGGTAGATCATTATCACTTTGCCTGAGCCAATCAGCAAAGTGTCTATCACGTGCCCTTCTGTGAGATGGTCCCTCAGTCCACCAAACTCCCCTCTGTTTGCTAACTCTGAGCATAGGTGAAGAGACAGGGAAAGTGTGTGTGGATGAAGGAGGAATTAAAAAGGATTTGAATTCTTTATCCTCTAGGGATGTTTTCTTTGTTCACTTTATTGGCACCGGCCGCCTCCCAGCCCCGATCACGCTCCCTTAAGCAATATATATTGGCCAGGATATTAAAAATGAGCTGAATAGCATTTTCCCAGCTATCCTTTGTCTAAGTGAGACATAGATAGCTGGAGGTAATTTCAAGCCATTTTCGAGAAGAAAGACTGTCCATAATGCTGTCAGGTTGGGGATGAATCCAGGACAAAGCATTTTCACTGTATTATGTGCTAGAGAAATAGAGTCAAAGTCATCTTAACTTCCTAATGAATAGCATTTCGTCGGAGTGAATATTTGGCTCCTGGGAGGTTAAAGGAGAAGCAGGACTAAAACGCTTTAATAGCCCAGAGACTGCACAGTGAAATGAATTTATTGCTTTTAGTCAAGTTCTCAGTGGACAGCACATAATGCAACTTGTTATCTGATAAGGCCGCCTTGCTGAGCAAACTCACCCGCAAACAGGCGTAGCATACGGAATACTGGCTTGCCAGCAAACTTAAGGTGACCCATGCAGCTGCCAAATAGGTGGCAGGCTTCTAGGTGAACCAATATGCAGAGGACATGGGCAAATTCTTCTGGAGTGCGGTGTGGGGAGTGGACATGCCTGTCAGACTGCAGGAGGCTATCTATTTTCTGGACGGTCTGACAGACAATCTGGACAGAATGTACGTGAGTGGGAGGCGTGTGACTGGATTGCACCTGCATTAGCTATCAAGTGAATCATACCAATTTGTCTCCCGTTGGGAGCATTGTCTGCAGAACTCAGAGGCTCAGCAGACATATCTGAATGCTAACTATCCAAGTCACTTAATTTGGCACTTCTGATATCTGCCCATCAGGCTGCTCATTGACTAGAAGCAAATTCACAGACAGGGAAGGACAAACAATCCCCTGGAAGTGGGGTGCAAAGGCATGTACGCTTTGTCCAGGAGAGAAAAACTACCTTGGGAAGGAGACGTTAGTTTTGTTTGAGAATAAAAGCTTAAAACATTTTTCTGCCTCTCCGATGAGGAGGAACCCAAGAGAATCGCAGAGCACAAACAATGTCAAAACTAAGAGCACAGGATGGGAAGCAAATACACACCCACTTCTAGCTCGTGGTTCTCAATCTTTCTAATTCTATGACCCTTTAAGACAGTCCCTCATGTTGTGGCGACCCCCCCCAACAATAAAATTATTTTGTAACTGTAATTTTGCTACTGCTATGAATTGTAAATATCTGACATGCAGGCTGTCTGACAGGCGACCCCTGCGCAAGGGTTGTTCCATCACAAAGGTCTCCACCCAGGTTTGGAATCACCAATCTAAAGAGACACAACACTGACAAAAATAAGCAAAGAGGAAGAAAGAATTCGTCTTAGCGCTTTTTCACCCTTAACAGGCGTAGCTTGAGATTTCCCTCCCGTTCCACAATCTAGCTATGCCTATATGATAGCAAGTCATTTCATTTGCGTACTTAATATATTTTTTGGAGCGAATGTTGCATAAGGATAGTGCCAGAGCATCTCTGTAGGGAGCAGAAATGTATAACGAATTTGGAAACCAATTGGCACCGTCTCCCATTGTTAATATCGTCCTCTCAGTTTCATTTCTTGGTAGGTGTGCACAGTAAATTCTGGCAATTCATAATAGTAAACCCTAGAAGCAGATGCTCATCACTCAGAACTAAATAAATGTCAGTTCACGTAGTCAAACCTAGTTAACAGCTGCCAAGTGAACCACATCATTTTAACAACAGTATGGAGCTTCTCTGCAATACAATATTAAGTGGAAAAGCCTTACACCATTGTCTTTGGAATTGCTATAGCCAAATAAGTAAAGGTGAATGTTTTATAAAGAGGTACAGTTTAGATGACTGGAAAGTCCAAGTGGCATGGTACCAGCATCCTTAGTGAAGGCCCTGCTGGCTGCGTCAGAGAATGACAGAGGAAAGGGAATCAGCCGTATGAAGATGGACCAGACATATAGAGTGGCCTTGCTTTTTAACAACCACTCTTGTGATCAGGAACCTAGTCCTGCAAGACTCTGTTAAACCCATCTTAGAATGAGACATCTAAGACCTAATCTCCTCCCGGTAGGCCACACCTAGTTTTTAATTTAAAATATTTTTAGAGAATTTTATATGTGAGTATTATATTTACATCATTTACATTATCTTCCTTTCACCCTTTGGGTCCTCCCATGTCCTTCTCAATTTTACCATCTCCTTTTTATTAGTTATAATGGTTACTGTAGTGATATTTCATTTACATTTTAATAAATAAAGCTTGTGTGAAGACCAGTACGCAAAACACTAGTCAGTCATACAGGCCAGGCAGTGGTGACGCACACCTTTAAGCCCAGCAGCCACACTAGTTAGCCACAAAGGACGGATGGTGGTCATGCACTCCTTTAATTCCAGCACTAGAGAGGAAGAGAAGGTGGGATGAGACAGGAACTCGCTTTTTTTTAGTCCAAAGATTTCAAAGAGGTAAAGGTGTGAGACAATGCTCTGTATTCTGTCAGTTATGTTTTAAATAAATGCTGATTGGCCAGTAGCCAGGCAGGAAGTATAGGCGAGACAACCAGACAGGAAGTAAAGGCCGGGTCAATGAGAACAGAATTCTGGGAGGAGGAAAGCCCATTCCTCCGCAGTGCTGGCCCAGCCACAGAAGAAGCAAGATGTGACTGCCTTGCTGAAAAAGGTACTGAGCCATGTGGCTAACACAGATAAGAATAATGGGCTAATATAAATTATAAGAGTTAACAAGAAGCCTGAGCTAATGGGCCAATCAGTTTATAGTTAATGTAGACCTCTGTGTGATTTCTTTCAGACTTAACGATTGTGGGAACTGGGCAGGACAGAAACCCCAACAAGGTAAGGGCTCCCTAGCTAATTGGCTGCTTTGCTTCTCTAATCTTCAGGTTGAACCCTAATATCTGTCTCTGGGTTTTTATTATTCGTGCTACACATCACCTATATAGAAATAAAATCTGTTGCATCTATTTAATGGTGTGTATGTGTGCGTGTGTGTTTAGGGTTGACCACTAATGAGGAGACTGGATAAACCTGGCTCCTCATTCCTGGAGCCTCCTGGAGCTCATCCCTGGATGATTCTTCCTCTGTCACTGGGACCTCATGAGATTTCCATCATCCATGTTGCCAGGTCAACTGGTGTTGTCGTATTACTGGTCTTGTTTAGGCAACTATATTGTTGAGCTTTCATGGGCATAGCTTCCTTGTCGTAGATAAAGGACACTGTCTCACAGCACACATCCTGGTCCTTTGGCTCTTATAATCTTTCTGCTTCCTCTTCTTTGATATTCGCTGAGCCTTAAGTGTATGAATTATCTTGTAGATAAGTGTCAAATAATTTTGAAATGAATAAAAAGAACATGGTGAGAACATTATCTTAAACCAGGAACTAATTTAACTAGGAACGTCATTCTCAACCTTCCTAGTGCTGCGACCCTTTAATATAGTTCTTCATGTTTTGGTGACTCCCAATCATAAAATTATTTTCATTGCTACTTCATCACTGTAATTTTGCTACTGTTAGGAATCATAATGTAAATACCTGAGATGCAGGACATCTGCTATGCGACCCCTGGGAAAGGGTTGTGACCCTTTGGGTTGAGAACCACTGTCTTAAATCAATGAGCTCCAGTGTCTGAGAAGCAGATGACAAAGGGAAGGAGTACTGTTAGGTCATCAGAGAAAAACACTAGATCCTGAGCCGGCTCTGGAGACACCAAGCCTGCGCTGGTGGCACAAAGGGAACCGAATGCAGTGGGGAGAGCTGTACCACAGGGGCTGTGCCGCTCCCCAGCCAGTTCCTATGCACTCAGGAATCCTTTAGCGGAATCCTTCCACAAGGACGAACCGACAGATGGAAAGATGGGGGTGGGAGCGCAGTGCTGCGTACTTGACACTTTCGATGTAAAATGTTGAAAAAAATATTAGGATTTTTTCCTAACATTTGTTTAAAGGATGGCTTAGGGTAAGTTACATTTTGATGGTATGTCAAGAAAAGCAAAGCTCTGGTTTTTAACTAAATTCTTGGGGGTTGTGTAGAGACCCCATGGATGTGTGTTTCACACACACACACACACACACACACACACACACACACACACACACAACTCATTAACCAACCACATCAATTCAACTTCCATTCCTTTTGCACCCTGGGTTCTGTACAAGAGTTCACATGAAGGCAGAGATTTGACATTTTATTTTTATTATTTTTAATTGTGTACGGGTGTGCCTATGTATTGGTGTGTGTACATGTGTGCAGGTGTCCATGGAAGCTAGAGGCATTGGTTCCCTTGGAGCGATAGTTGTAGGTAAGGTGAGCTGCTGCCTGATGTAGGTGCAGGGACTCAAACTTGAGACGTCTGCAAGACTCAGCCCTTGAACAAAAAGATTTCAGAGCTATTAAACGTACTTAATGTTATCTAGGCCAGGATTCTATTCACGGGCAACAGTAGAAATGTCTAGAAGATTCTAAATACTATCATCTCCCTGATCAGAGTCCTGTAATTTGGATTCACTGGTCTTAGGGACTGGGGAACCTTGGCATTGCAATAGAAATAAGTCAAACAAAGGAAAACCAAAACCAGACTTTTCTAATGATTTTGTTTTGCACTAAGCTTGGCAAACTACTGGCCTAGATGAAAACAAAAGTCTATATTAGAAAAGAGCACAAGAGGAACACAAAATACAGGAGTTGAATCAGGACTTTCATAGGTCAGTGTCCCTTAAAGTTGATGTATGGCTAACTGCTGTATCTTAGATCTGAGTCAGTGATGCAAGTCAGCTTACTATATTTCCCCCAAGCCACTCAAACCAGGGTGAGAACAGTTAAAGGGTGTAGATAGGGGACCTTGGAGTCCTATTCTAGTTAGAAAAAAAAAAGGACTCTTGGACTTCTCAAGTAAGGATCAAGAAATTGAAGTCACCAAGGACCCTACTGGTAGCCAAAGACAACTTCCTTTCTTGAGGATGGTGGCTGAAGCCACTGACCTTCTAGAAAGTTCTTATGCCTGCCTAATGGGACCCACAGTTCCCAAACACAGGGCAGGAAAGACATATACGACTCTACCATAGCGGTGAGAGTCCTTTGAAAGCTCAGCCATGGCTGGGGCTTAGGAGGAAACAGATCCGAAGCAGAGCCCCATCCCAAACGTGTCTCCTTCCGGCCCTCTGAGTCTCACAAGTTGCATTTTCAGCAGTTCTTTCCTTCCTTAAAAATATCTATGGCTCAGCACTTACGAGCGCTTGTTGCTCCTGAAGAGGACCTGGATTAGGTTCCCAGCACCCACTTGGTGGTTCACGGCCATCTCTAACTCCAGTTCCAGAGGATCTGATACATTTTTCTAGCTTCTTTAGGTACTGCATGCATGTGGCACACAGATATACATGTAGGCAAATTAAATAAATAAATAAAACATGAATAAAATAAATAAATAAATCCAAAAAAGGAAAAAAAGAATGTGAATCACCCTTTTATATTTGGAGAATATGACCCATATTTCAACACCAGTTTTTAAGGTCTCCACCATGGAGTCTTCTCAGCCACCCTAGACAGAATCAGTTGTCTTTCTGTATTTAGCTTATATTTCTATATCTCATTATCATCTGTCTTCAGAGTTGTCTCCACTAGGCTGTGAGTTATTCCAACATAGGTGGCCCCTCAGTCCTCTGTGTACCCTGGTTGCTCAAACCAGAGACACCCAAGATACAACAAATTTATCTCTCTCTTTACCTCTGTTTGTGTAAACAATGACTTTTTTCTTGTTGTTTTTAATCTTTGTTTTTGTATATTTGTTTGTTTTTATCCTACAGGATATTTCTAAGTAACTAGGGTGGCCTGAAGTTTGATATGTAGCCAAAACTGACCTTAAATTCTTGACCTTTCTACCTCAGCCTTCCAAGTGCTGAGATTATAGGCATGTGCCACCATGCCCAGTTTCAAGCCATTAAAGTTATGCTTAAGTTGTCTCTTATAAAAGCACAGTAAATTATGACTCTGAAATATATTCATTTTTTTTTTGCTGGGTATGGTGGCATATGTGTGTGATTCCAGTATTTGGGAGGCAGAGGCAAGATCTCTGAGTTCAAGGCCAGCCTGGTCTACATAGTAAATTCCAGGCCAGCAAAGGGCTGCACAGTGAGACCCTGTCTCAGATGTGTGTGTGTGTGTGTGTGTGTGTCTGTGTGTGTGTCTGTGTGTGTGTGTGTCTGTGTATCTGTGTATAGATAGTAGTTCGTTTATAAACATTTATTAAGAACCAGCTTTTTTCCAAGTCTTGTGATCTGGGGGCTGCAAAGGTGATTGAAACATAGTTTCTGGGGTAAACAGTTTAGTGAGGGGACATGATTACAGGTGAGTAGGCATCTCTGGGGCCTACAGTTTCGGGGAAAGATACAATTGCTGATGAGTGAACTGAGTTTTCTTTGAAGTTTGACCTAGGTGACATGGAAGAATGTGTTCATCTTTCCTGGGCTGTACAAGAAAAGCTGTCTGCAGAAGGTTCAGGGATTTAGGAAACCAGAAACAGTGACTCTCTGGGGGAGAGGGGGGAGTAGGTGGGGGCATTCTAGGGAGTGTAGATCTCAAACTACTGTAGCAAAAAAATGTAGAAAATTGTGCTCAGCTGACACTGTGAGGGGAACCTATTCTGTTTCTTATACCATGACAACTTAGAAGATGGTTCTGCCTAAAGGGAGACAAGGAGGGAGAGAAGGAGAGGGAACAGGGGAGACAGACAGACAGACAGACAGACAGACAGACAGACACACGGAAGAAAAGGAGACCGAATATGCCAGTCTTCCATCCCGTTGGACAACTCCCGTTTTGTGGGACCATAGAATAGAAAAGGTTTTCCCCTTTAAAAAAAAAGTTCCTTTAAAGACAAGACCGATTTGTACAGCCCAGCAGGCATAGCAAGGTCCCCATTTCATTTTGTCAGGGAGAGGTCAATAATTTTAGGGTAAGAACTGGTCTGTTTGCACAATGGGAGAATTTCCCTCATGCACAGTGTTCCTTAGCAATTTGTGGCTTCACCGAATGCCACTTATAGTTCCTACAGTGACAGGAAAATTAGGGGGCAGAGTGATTACTACGCTAATCACAAACTTAGAGGATGCTTCCATTTCACACTGGCAAAGGCCAGCTCTGCTTGGCTTTCAGCATGGAAGAAATCACGCTAACGGGGCAATCTGTTCCCTCTTTGGATATTATCTTTCAACCCGAAAAGCCCCACCAGCCGCTAACTGTAGCCTAGGGTCTGAAGTTCTGGCTCAGAATAAAGCATCGTGTTCACTTAAAACATGCTGAAAAAGCAACTTTGGGAAGTCCACCTGGACCGGAGAGCCGGATCCCAGTGCCAAAAGGTCCCCCAGGGAATTCTTAACTCTGGTGCCGGAAGTCTCCTCATCCCCATTTCCAAGCAGTTTATTTAAATGTTATACTATAGTCTGGCTAAACACTTGGGTGGTTCCCAGTTTGCACTTCGGGAAAGGAATAAACACAGTCTTCCCGCCTGGATTGCGTGTGGAGGGATTCATAGCGGGCTCTCCCGTTGCTGTGCTCAGCCAATTGCTAATTATGCAGTGATGGATGTAAATTGCGCGGTTGGCATTTCAGGCTCCCAGGTTTCCTGCTCATTCCTTTTATTTAAAAGGGGAAAAAGGGCCAAAATATTAAGAAAATATAGGAACCTTTATCCAGAAAGATAAAGCCTGAAGGGGCAAAATAACCACAGAAGAGGACTTTAGCGGCAGGGTCCCAGCCGACCCCGCCCCAATTTTATCAGGATGATGGAGATGCTCTGAGAGTCTTGCTCAGCGGTGATTGAAGAATGGATGTCCGCGCTGCAAGAGCAGCGATGTCTGGCCTCTGAACGTTTTGCTCAGAGGCGGATACAAGACCGTAACAGAGACCAGGGTTACTTTACCATTGGAAGGTAAATTGTAGTTTTATGGCTTCTTGAATTGTTCTATAAGATTACGGAGTCACAACATGAAATTAAAAAGTTGAGAAAAAGGCTAGTGATTATATCCCAGCTACCGGCTGGCTGATGAAGCAGAGAGACCCCAATATGATAATCGCCATTGGTCTTGTTCCTGTGTGGCTGTGGTTTCACATTTTATGTGATTTGGACTCTAGTTGGTAGGGTCATGGTAAGCAGGAAAGTCTTTATTTGTGGCTTTCCTCATTTGTCTCTGCTTGCATCTTTGTTGCTGAGCCAGGAAAAATGATCTTAGAGGAAGAAAGGCACATTGGGGTAAGGTGCAGATGCAGTCGGCAGCGTTGTTAGTGGCAACCAGTATTCTTCCCTAAGGATGTTTCATCATTGCAAAGATCCCCCTTCCGTTTGAAGGCGTTTTTCTTTTCCTTATACGCTGGAAAACCTTGCTTTCCTAAATTGCAGGTAGGACTCTTCTCATTTGAAACTGTATTGGTCAGAACGCAGCTTCATTTCGCCTGGGAGACTGAGGGCGGTAGAGAAGCAACCTCAGTTTCCAAGCCAGGCAGGGAGCTGAGGAGAGGCTCCTGGGTACAGTATTTCCCATTAATTCAACTTCGTGGTTTCCAAGGAAATAAGCCCCCAGGTCCTCCTTGCAGCCCCTGTTTCATGTTGTGCCCATCAAAGCACCCTTTGTTTCTCAAGCAGATAGCACTTCACACCCACTAGGATGGCAATAATGAAAAACATGTAACACCCACAACTGTTGACAAAGGCATGGAGAAACTGAAATCCTTATGAGGGATTGGTAGCAATGTAAGATGCTGTAGCTACTATAGAAAGCACTTCAGCAGTTTGTCCAAAAATTACACACAGAATTACCATATGATCCTGAACTGCACTTGGGGTATAGAACCAAAATAACTAAAACCAGGATTAGATCAGCATTTACAGTAGCATTTATTCTTAGTAACCCCAAAGTGGAAATAATCAGAGTGTGTGTCTATCATGGGTGGATAAATAAAATGCGTATACACAGAATATTATTTGACTTTAAAAGAGGGGGGAATCTAAAGTGTGCTGTGATGTCAATGAGCCTTGAGGACATTCAGAGGAGCCAGGCAGCACCAGGGCCGAGTGTACAATTCCACTTTCCGGAGGTATTTGGAGCAGAAAGACAAAGACAAAGACTCAGAATGACAAAGTAGACTGGCCACAGCGGTTTGGGTGGAGGTGTGATAACCGAGTTACTGTTGACTGTGCATAGACTTTCAGTTGGATAAGGGGAAAGGGGGTTGGGATGGTGGTGATGGCTGTAGGGTAGTGTGAGTGTACTTACCACCACCTGCTGCTAAGATGACTGACCTAGGGTTTCCATTGCTGGAGATAAACACCAAGACCAGAAAGCAAGCTGGGGAGGAAAGGGTTTATTCGCTTACACTTCCACATTGCTGTTCATCACTGAGGGAATCCAGGACAGGAACTCAAACAGGGGAGGATCTTGGAGGCAGGAACTGATGCAGAGGCCATGGAGAGGGGATTTTATGGCTTGCTTCCCATGGCTTGCTCAGCCTGCTCTTATAGAACCCAGGACCAGGAGCCCAGGGATGCCACTACCTACCATGGTCTGGGCGCTCCCCCATAGATCATAACTAACAAAATGCCTTACAGCTGGATCTCATGGAGGCATTTCCTCAGCCGAGGCTCCTTCCTCTCTGATGACTCTAGCTTGTGTCAAATTGACACTCAAACCCAGCCAGTCTAACAAGCAAAGAAAACCCCTCTTTATTTGCATTTTACCTAGGCGACTATATTCCTCCAATCCCATACTAATTCCATGTCCCCCCATGTTTGGTGAGACACCCACAGATCCCCAGGGTCTGTCTCTCACACAGCAATGAGCTAAAAAGCTTCAGTTTGCTTCAATAGTTTTGTCCCTGGTGGTTTTTGACTGAATGGGCTCAGAAAGTGTTGACTCTTATCTGTTTAACAAACTGGATGTTATTATAATGGAGTTTGGGGAGTCCCGGTACCTGTTGGCCTTAGAGGATGCTGCAGATTTGTTTGCTGTGCAACAGGGGAAATCTCTATTCCCCCCTCAGCTGAGGACTGGCTGGTTCTCTCCTCTGCTATGGCCCTGTGATTCCACAAAGCCAGGGCTCCAGGTGACGGTGGGAAGTGATTGTGCTCCTGTCTTTTCACCAGCCCCACTGCTGGCTTCTGGACTCTGATCCCAGCTGGCTCATGGCCTCTCTCTCTCTCTCTCTCTCTCTCTCTCTCTCTCTCTCTCTCTCTCTCTCATATTTTGAGGTCATCCTATTTCTGGTCCATAGAGAGATCTTTATCTATTTTTCTCTTCACATTGTCTATGCCTATATGACTCTCTGTCATTGTTGCTGGTTTTGATTAGGGAACGGGGAGGGAAGAAAAGCATAAGGACAGTGTCATCTTGACCAGAGTTTCTGAGTTAAAAGCTTTGGGGGACAGCATTCTACATAAGGGAAATTATGGGGCTTTTGGGTTGTATGAATTTAGAAGGACGGTATTGCCAAGCTGTAACCTAGGAGAAATGAAACCATCCAACAGCATCCTCATTCTCAAAGAGGAAAGCAACCTTGATTTTTAAATTTTATTTTATTTTTGCTTATATGTATATGGATATATGTGTGTGTGTGTGTCTGTCTGTCTGTAGGGTATTATAGGTTTGTGCAAATGAATGCAGTGCCTATAGAGGCTAGAAGAGGGCATGGGGTCTCCTGAAGCTGAAGTTACAGGGTGAGCTGCCCAGTGTGGGTGATGGGAATAAAATCAGGTCCTCTGCATGAGCAGTAAATGCTCTTAACCATTGATTCATCTCTCAAACTTCACTCATTTGATTTTTAAAGTTTATATATAATATAATATATATATATAATATATATATTACTGTTTTTACTTGTAATTAATACACAACCACTGAACAAAGCTTTGGAGTACAGTGTGATGTTTTGCATGTACATATGGTACATAATGACTGAGTCAGGGTAGTTAGCAAATCTCCAGTTGCCAACATTTATTATTCCTTTGTGGTGAAATATTAAAAATTCTGGCTAGATCCCTCATTGTCCCCCCTCCAGTCTCAAATCCTTTTTCATTCTTTTTGCCATCTCTGCTGTCCTTGTTCCTAAATAGGCACATGGGGTGCCCACTAGGCACCCCAAAGCTCATCACCTAAAGCTAAGGAAAGACAAAGAAAGGCAACAAGAGGCCATTCTGTTTCTTCTAGAATGAATCAGCCAGGTGCTGGGTCTGTGTCCTGCTCTGCCATGATGGTGTAACCTTCCTGTAGATGGATGTTACATGTCCCGACTGCCTGTTCCCAAATTCCCAGCAGCCATTTCCCATATAATTGACTGAGAGGCTTAACATTACTTGTAAATACTGAGTCAGAGGAGTTATCAGTCAGATGCAGAGGGAGCAGGAGATGAATGTGCCAGGCCTATAAAGGTACTGCCACATGGCAGAGCATAAACAAGGAATATGTATTAACTTAAAATGTAAGAGCTAGCTAGTAACAAGCCTGACTCCATCCTCCTTTTTCCTATCATTGTTAGTTTGGTTATCCTGCCTATAGTTCCTGCCTGGGTACTGACCAATCAGCATTTTATTTAACCAATTCAAGTGACAAATCTTTACAGTGTACAACAGTATTATTCCACAGCATCTTCCTGTCTTAACCCTGAAGGTTTATTGAGGAAACACCCACTGTGTGCCCGGGGTTAGTGTGAGGAAATGCCCACTGTGTGCCCGGCATCAGTGTGAGGAAATGCCCACTGTGTGCCCGGCATCAGTGTGAGGAAACGCCCACTGTATGCCCGGCATCAGTGTGAGGAAACGCCCACTGTGTGCCCGGCATCAGTGTGAGGAAACGCCCACTGTGTGCCCGGCAACAGTGTGAAGAAACGCCCACTGTGTGCCTGGCATCAGTGTGAGGAAACGCCCACTGTGTGCCCGGCATTAGTGTGAGGAAATGCCCACTGTGTGCTCAGCGTTAGTGTGAGGAAATGCCCACTGTGTGCACGGCATTAATGTGCTGCTCCCATGACCCCAGTTGGTTTTAACAAAGCACTTCCATGCAATCCTTCCTGCACCCGTCCGTTCCCCGCTTATGCTTCACTCATGACTTTGATGCCATACACTGCTTATGGTTAAATAACACCATTGTAAATTGGGTGCCGCTAGTCCCTGGCTTGTTTAGATCTCATCAGTGGAGCTCTATTAGCACAGAGATATTTTCAGGCACAGATAATGGCTCCGTTCAATTTGCATCTCGGTAATTTTCTGATTTAGACGCGGGGTTGGTAATGGGCATAAAAACTCAGAAAAGGGTCTGTGGAGGGGAGGGAATCTCCTGAAATGCTTGCGTTTTTAGCAAGGTCCCAAAATAGTCCCCGCTTTCCATTATGCATCACCTTCCTACATCTGAATACGTAAGCGTTGATTACCTTCAGAGAGCCGCGGTGAAAATGGTGTCTGTGCATTTTTGCTGTCGGTTTGAATTCAAATAGGTTCATAGGAATTTTGCCCCAGGCGTTCACTTTAATAGCGGCATTTCTTTTTTTTTTTCTTTTTTTTCTTTATTATGTATACAACATTCTGCCTCCGTGTATGCCCGCACGCCAGAAGAGGGCACCAGACCTCTTTACAGATGGTTGTGAGCCACCATGTGGTTGCTGGGAATTGAACTCAGGACCTTTGGAAGAGCAGGCAGTGCTCTTAACCTCTGAGCCATCTCTCCAGCCCCAATAGCGGCATTTCTGATTTGTCATAATTTACTGCAATACGTGGACTATTAAACCCTTACTTTCCAAAGCCAACTCTTGGAAGAAAAGCATTAGCTGTTGGTTGCATTCTGCTTGCGGCCTCGGTCTCCTAGCATTTCCACTAAGCTTTTCGTGGCTGTGGCCTTTGGGTTCATATCGCTCTTCCCATCTTTCCCGGGACTGAGCTTCTTGAGCGAGGGCCTCAGCTGGTTGTCTTCCGAGACCTCATCGGGCACAAGATGGTAAGGAGGAACACAGCAGAATAAACAGAATTATTTGTCTAAATCCCCAAACCCAGTGCTTGTCTAAAAAGATGATGCACAAAGCCAAGAAGTGGTTTTATTGATTGGTTGCTTTGTCTTCAAAAATGCCAAACAAATGCCTGGGTGCTTTTTTTTCCCTGTTATTGAATTTATGTATTTGTATGTAGGCGGTGGAGAGCACTTAATCAACTACCTTGACAGGTTGCTTTTGCCTTCTGAGAGCAAAGCTTTTAAACGATAAACCTGGATCCATTAAACACTATGAAATTGCTTTAACCCTATGTCCTACAGACTGTGGGATGCGTGCATGGGCTCGTGGGTTCCCACGTGCAGTGCTGGCGTTAAGTTCATCTCTCTCTTCTCTTCAAAACAACGTAGTCTTTTTTAAAGATTTATTTATTTATTTATGTATACAACATTCCACCTCCATGTATGCCCACACGCCAGAGGAGGGCGTCAGATCTCATTACAGACGGTTGTGAGCCACCATGTGGTTGCTGGGAATTGAACTTAGGACCTCTGCAAGAGCAGCCAGTGCTCTTAACCACTGAGCCATCTCTCCAGCCCCACAACGTAGTCTTTCATGTAAAGAAAAGACTACAGAAACGCATGAAGTAGGGCTGCTGGTGGAAGTTGGAATTGAGTGCATTTGCTTGGCATGTGCAGAAACCCCAGGTTCAATCTTTAGCTCCGGAAAAAAAATGAATAAAGAAACCTCTTAAAACAACCAAAACTCTCCCAAAACTCTGGCAGTACACTGTATAAATGGTCATTTTAACAGCTTCTTACAAAGTCTCCCAGAAAACTTTAATGAGTACATACACACACACACACACACACACACACACACACACAAACACTGAGTAGATGATTTTGTTCATCATTTGAATGTTGGCTATAATGGGCATCATTTTATATCAGTAAGCATTAATCAGAATCCACTTCAATTTTTTTATAGTCCTGAAGATTGCACCCAGGACCTCCCATAATGTCAGGCAAGCACTCTATCATCGATCTAATAAGCACCTAATATCCCCTTTAATTTTAATGAGCACAAACCGTTTCCTTGCATGGGTATGTCAATTTTAATTAAAGTCTCATATTGCTCTAAATCTAATATTTGCTATTATAATCAAAGTTGTGAATGAGTCTCCCACTGCACATTTGCACATTTGTATAAGATATTTGTATTGCATTTTGGCAAATATTATCAAAAGACAATTTAGTTCATACTTTCTACCGATACTATATGCAAAAGTCTGTCTTAGTTCATTCTGCTTGTGATAGTTTTTGTTAATTTGACACAGACCTAGGCATGCAAGGAAAGAGTGAATCTCACCTGAGGAACTGCTCCATCAGATTGACCTGTGTGGAAAGTCTACGGGGCATTTTCTTGATGGCCAGTAGATGTAGGGGAGGCGCAGCTACAGTGGGCCATGCCATGCCTGAGCAGGTGGTCCTATGCTATGCAAGAAAAGTAGCTGAGCAAGCCATGAGGAGCAAGCCAGTGAGCAGCATTCCTTCATGTCCCTGCTTCAGTTCCTGCCTCCAGGTTCCTGCCCTGCTTGAGTTCCTGCCTTGGCATCTCTCAGCAATAGACTATGGATGACCTGGGAAGTGTAAGCCAGATCAACCCTTCCCTCCCCGATTTGATTTTGACTTTTGTGTTTACTGCAGCAAAAGAAACCTAATGAATTCCCTGCCACAACAAAATAATTTATATTTTTGTTAGCAGTGTTTAATTCATCATCAGTGCGTTATTTCTCACAGTTCTGAGGGCTCTTGAGGATCAAGATGCTGGCAGATGTGGTGTCTGGGGAAGGATACTTCCACATACAAGATGGCACTTCCTGATTTGTCCTCCAGAGCAGGGGCACTCACACTCCACCCTCATGTGGGATAAGGTACAGGAAGAGTAAAAGGGCATTGGATGGGTCCTTCTTACCCTTTGTAACACCTCCCAAAGGCCTCATGTCTTAATGTGTTGTACCAGGAGCTAACTTTTAATGTGTGTTTTCATGGGGAGACAAACATTCAAACCATAGCAGTTATTGTTTGAGTCTTCAACAAAGAAACATTTAAATTAAAAAAGAAAAACTATCATCAATCTATGGGTAGAATTTTTTGTTTAGGGTTGTCTTTCTTTAATTATGAACAATGTTGAGTGCATTGTGCAAATTTATTATCTATTTATATTTCATTGGTTTATGTCAGGTGTCTCCCAGAAAAGTCAGTTTTTTTGGTTCATTTTAATTGAATTGTTCCTTCATTTATTGATTTGTATGAGTTTTTTTGGTGTAATAAAAGTAGTCATCTATGATATTAACTTGTTCATTGTTGGGAAGAATATTTACTGAGTGGCTATTAGGTCATGGAGGTAGTACAAAATAGACAAAAGTCCCACTCTGGTGTGACTTAAATTCATAAAGACAGAAAATAAAAATGATGAATAAGCAAAGCAAATAGTATGTGATGTAAGTGGGGGACATGGTAAGAGTCTGAGCAATGTCTCTCCTGACTGCTTCTCTCCAGCACCATAGAAATGCAGCATTGACCAGACGTGGGGCTGTCTGTATCACCTATGACCTCTTCTGATGCTCTTTCCTGCTACTGGAATGTTCAACTTCTAGGACTATGAACTAAAGAAACCTTTTCATATATTATCCAGTCTCGGTGTTTTATTTCAACAGTGAAAACAGCTGGAGTGGTTTGAATAAGAAGTGTCCCCCAAAGGCTCATGGATTTTAATGCTTAGTCACCAGGGAGTGACATTATTTGAAAGGAATAGAAGGATCAGGAGGTATGGCCTTATTGGAGGAAGTGCGTCACTGGTGGTGGGCTTTGAGGTTTCAAAAGCTCATGCCAGGCCCAGGCTCTTTCTCTCTCTCTTCCCACCTGCAGACCAGGGTGTAGCTTTCAGCTATTGCTCCAGCGCCATGCATACCACCATGTTCCTGGCCATGATGACAATGGACTAAACCTCTGAAACTGTAAGCAAGCCCCAAAGAAATGCTTTCTGTTTGGATTTTCTGTGGTCATGGTGTTTCTTTCGCAACAACAGAACAGTGACTAAGACACAACTCTGGTAGAGGGGATGTAGAATGATTACCCTGGAACATCACCTGCTCAAGGTCAGCAGTTATGAGACTAGTCTCCTGATTTGAGAGGATTTTATCGTCCTCTCTTTTTCTACATCTCTCTCTCTCTTTTGTCCTTTTTTTCTTCTTCCTCTCTGCCAAAGTCAGTTAGCTGTGTAGTTACAGATCAGAAATTAGCAGAACAATGAATTTACCTCTGCTTGGGATTCTGTCACCTTTGCTGCCACAACCCTGGTGATGTTCTTTCCTCGAGGTTCTATAGGTCAGAGGTTCAAGATGAAGGTCCTAGCATGGTTAATTCCTCCCGAGACCTCTCTCTTATGCTCACAGGTGATGGACTTCTCCCTATATCCCCACATGACTGACTCTGTGTACATCCCCAGTGTATCTCCTTTTTTGGACACCAGTTATAACATCAGGGGCTCATTTTATAACTTCTTTTAATCTTAACTGTTTCACTGAAGGCTCTAGCAGTTCCCTAAACAGTCACAAAGGATGTTCAACATATACATTTTGAAGGTGCTAGATTTGGATAGGGTTTGTACGTGTCCTTAAATGGTAAGTGAGCTGGGAATTTGGTCTGAAGTGTTGCAGTGTTGAGAGGTGGTGTAACCTCTAAAGAGGTGAAGCCTGCTAGGGTGTGGTTATGTCATGGAGCGACCTATTCCTCAAAAGCAACAGTGTAGCTCCTAAATCAGCCTCTGACTCTGCTTCACTATATAATCTCTTCTGCCTGCCCCCCCTGGAACTGGGATGCCATTTTCCATGAGACTATCATAAGAACCAAGCAAATAACTGTGCTGGCCATTTTGTTGACCATCCAGAACTGTGAACTAAATAATCCTCTTTTCTTGTAACACACACACACATCTTCAAGTGTTTTGTTACAGCAATAGAAAACAGACTTAATAAAGCATAATTTGCAATGGCAAAAGAATTTGAAGAAATAAAAGAAGCAGATAAGTTGAAAATAGACACAAAGGAGCACTTATAATCATGGAACCCAGGTGGGATTTAAGGGCAGTAAGAAGGGAATTGAAGATTCTGGGTTAGTGAGTGTCAGTAGATTTAACACTCTTTTTTATCTGCGCTAAGAGTCAAAGACACATCAGAGACAGTACACCAGAGTGAACTGGAAATACAAGAACAGGTGGTCAGAGGACAGAATGGTTGGAATACAATCACAGAGAGTAGGTACTGATAATGAAATATGAAGTTGTGGGAGTCATTAGCAGAGACAATGTAAGAGACGAGATTACTGGGAGACGTGATAGCGGTAGGGTGTCCAAGAAAATAGATGCCAGAGTGTTACAAAGGTCATCTTTCAATACACAGACACTATGAAGAGATGGGACAGAAGCAGTATTGAAGGGTAGTGATGGCGTCGTCATGGTAATGCATGAAAGAGGGTGTCTACATGATCTATATGTTAGAGGTTATGGAGGAAAGAAAACAGATATCCCTGTGACGTGGGATGTGGAGAAATATCACCGTGGAGAGCTGGGATGCAGCTAACACAGGTTGACAGGTCACTCCCATGGTCACTGCAGCACAATTCACTATCACCGACAGATGAAAACAACACAAGTGTCCATTCACTGATGACCAGATGAAGAGCATGCGGTGCATGGACCACAATGGGGTACCACTTAGCTATAGAAGAAATGGAATCCTGTCACCTGCGATGAAATAGACAAGATTGAGGATCACTATATGCTAAACCAAATGAGCCAAGCACAAAAGACAAGTGCTACGTGGTCTCTCTAGTGTGACAGTAAAGGAAGGGGATTTTCTAGAAGGTGAGCCCAGAATGGTGATTAGGAGAGGGGAGAGGTAGAGGGCAAGCATGAGGCAAGGTTGATTGATTGGCACTGAGCTACAGTTAGACAGGAGAAGGAAGTTCAGAGCGCTGCTGCCCAGTGGTGTGGCTACAGATGACAATAATGTATTGTGTGTGCATTTCAATAACATATTGTGCATAAAGGATTCTGAGCGGTCTTCAAACCATGAAGAGATGATGGTTGTGTCAGGAAATAATCTATTTAGCCTGGTGTAAGCATTTCACAATGGATACTGAAACAGCATATTACCTTGTTAAAACATGTAAACTTCCTGAATTATGTAACTTTTATAAGATGAATTTGGAAACTCGCACACACGAAAGGGTTGGCAGGAATATTCACAGACATGAGCTCATGGATCTCTGTGTGTGACAGCTCTGTGTGTGACAGCACATTGGGATGGCTTTAGGAATGAGGCATGCGTGAGTGGATGAGTAAAAACGAGAATAATGGACCAAATGCTGCAAGGTCCAAATAACAGGGGAATCCTAGGTTTGTTTAGGTAATTTATTTTGAGGTCTCTTATATAACCCAGTTTGAATTCTAATTTGCATCCTCTTGCCTCTCAAATACTAGGATTGAGTTCTCCACTGGCTCTTGGTCTTTCTTTGGGTGACATGATATAGACAGAAATGTTTTGATTTGGTTTGAAATGTCCCCTGGAGACTTGTGCATTGAAGGCTTAGTCGTCAATACAGCAATGTTGCGAGGTTTAGCACTCAGAGATGGATGAATCACGTGGGCTCTAAGTTCATCAATGGATTGCTGGGTCTGCTAAGGAATGGCCAACTAGGAGATGTAGACCAGTTAGAGCAGCACTTCTCAAACTGTGGGTTGTGACCCTTTGAATAGCAGCTATCCTGTATATCCGATATTTACATTATAACTCATAACAATAGCAGAATTACAGTTATGAAACATCAGTGAAATAATTGTAGGGTTGGGGATCACTACAACATGAGGAACTGTATTAAAGGGTTGCAGCATTAGGAAGGTTGAGAAACGCTAAATTAAAGAAAGTAGGTCACTAGAGAGTGTGTACTTACAGACTGTTAGGGGGCTCTTGTCCCTTTTGCTCTCTGTCTGCTTCCTGGTCACCATTATTTAAGCAGCTCTCTTGTACCAGGTCTTCTGTATCATGCTCTGCTTCATTCTCAGCCCAGAAGCCACAAAACCAAGTCATCTTGTGTGCTGAAATCTCTGTTAACTGTGAGCCCTGGTAAATCTCTGATCTTTTCTTTCTTTTTTTTTAATCTCTGCTCTTTTCAACTGATTTCCACAGGTATAGTGACACAACACCCACTAGCCCAAGGGATAAAAAGTCAGCACGGAGGTCAGCAGTGGTGGTCTGAAGAAAAAAAGGAGGGGAGTTGGCAAAAGAGTGGGGAGTCCACAGCTTCTAGAAGAAGAAGCTTCACAAGAGCTGGGGTGACTTGCCACTCCTGTTGATGGATGTGGAGGCCAGGTGAAGGGAGGTCTTACGCAGTGCAGATGCTTTTCCTTCATACTGTTGTTAGTACTGTCCATGTTAACCAGTATTTACGGGGGTTCCTACTTTTTTTTTTTTTTGGTTTTTCGAGACAGGGTTTCCCTGTAGTTTCTAGAGCCTGTCCTGGAACTAGCTCTTGTAGACCAGGCTGGCCTCGAACTCAGAGATCCGCCTGCCTCTGCCTCCCGAGTGCTGGGATTAAAGGTGTGCGCCACCACCGCCTGGCAGGGTTCCTACTTTTGTATGAGCATCATTAGCAATCTTTCTCTTATGGCTTTGTATACTTTATGTTAAGGAATGTCATACCATCTCTGAAATCATAACTTCTTTAAAAACAATAATGTTTTAAAATCTTTCAGTACTTTGTTTTTCGACTGGAGTCCTGTTTGGATTGATGAATATATAGGAATCTGGATTTTTATTCATTTCTGTGTGGCCAGCTTATGCCCTAGGACTGCATCTTGACTTGTCCCCAGATGTCCTTCGAATGTGTATTTATCACATCTTCACATCTTTTCCTCCCCACATTTCATGAGTCTCTCAATAAAAATTTCACATAAGCACTGCGCCTTGGCCAATTGAGCCGTGGGGGCTCCTAAAATTTTCTGTTCATAGCTCTTTAAAAAGTTCCCATGCTGTTAGCCTGCTGACTTTCAGCTTCTAGTAAAAAATTGAAAGCAATGCTATCTTTGAAATATAGATATATCTTTGAATATAAGCATCTTAGAGATTTTAAGCATACCTGGTGCTGCGTCATTGGCAATGGGCACTGTTAGCTGACTAATTCCTGAAAGAAAACCTCAGTCTGTCTTCTCTTTTCTAATGATTTGGTTTTGATGAGAAGAAATTTAAAATGCAGAGACTCGGGAAAATGGGCTGATGAGAGACAAACAACTTCCCAGAGCACAGTAACGTCACACAGCTATTTCCCAGAGGAACCTAGGAACGATTCAGGCAGGTAACATTGTGTTGCCACAAACAAAGAATACCTTTATTTTCCATCTGTTTCTTAACATTTAAGATTCCACTACTTTCCTAATTCTTAAGCATTGCTTTTGATTCTGGAGAGGGAGGGAACCAGCATTGCTCAGGAGAAATGACGGACAGGCCCATGTCATTGACACTAGCAATCCATCCAGGAGGGCGGGTGCTGGTCCTGACCTGCACATCCTCTTTCCACACTGGCTCATGTCTCGTGTGCTGCTATTCCGTTGTCTTCCTGGCCCCAGGTCCCCCCTTCCAGGGCAGGTCCAGATGGCATTTTGGATGCTCTTTTCAACATGTAAATAAGGACATGTGACTCCCTTGCATGGTTTTCTATTACCTATGCGCCGAGAGCTGGGTGTTCTAGTTCCATCCCACTCTTAAGAGGTGAATCTCTTGCCTTCTTTGCTCACATACACCTCTCTTTCTCTCCCTCATTCATCCCCAAATTTCTTCCTGTCTGGCTACATATTCTCTCATTCTGCACCCCTCATCTCCCATTTCTTCCATTGAACCTCATGCCTTCCCTCTCCTGGGCTCCCTGCATGCAAGCTAGTGAGACAGATTCTATAGGTCTGGGTCCCTTATCATCATCTCCAGGGAATGTTTTCCACTTCCTCGGTCAAATTCCATCTCTTCCTCATTAGGATTCCGATAGCATGGAGTTGATTTGTGTGACCATTGACTAGTGAGCTGTTTCCCAGGCTCAGGGAAGACAGACAGGCCTTTGCTACAGACAGGGTGGGAGCCATTTGCTTTGTAGAACCCCCATGAGGCATTCTGTGTACGGTAGTAGAGCTACCTGGTGCTGGGCCTTTTTATGGGTATTATTTCACTTAGTCTTCAGGATGATCCCACGAGGTAGACATTTTTATTGCCTCCCTTTTCAGATAAGGAAATTGAACCTTGGAAACATTGAGGAAATGAGTTGTCCACAATCTTTGTAATTACCCAACATGCTCGAGTCTCCAGTTGTCCATCCCAGAGTGAATAAATGAGAGCCTGTATACCCTGCACAACTCCGTGACTGTCATTGGAGTTGCTGGGGATAGAACCCAGAGCCCTGGGCTTTGAGGCAAGTTCTCTAGCACAGGGCTATGTTCCCAGCCCTATTTTTATTTTCCATTTTGAGACACGATCCTGCCTCTATTTACCTCACGCGGCTTTGTGAAAGGCTGAGTGAGACAGTGGACGCAGAGCGTATAAGCGCTAGGGGACATAAGTTAGGGACAGCTTTTCTTCCTTTATTCCTCATTCCCCAAGGACAGTTCCCTGCCTGTGTAGATGCTGTGACCAGCGAGAAAACCAGGCAGGGAGGGGTAATCAATAATCAACATGGAGACATGGTTAGGCACAGCTACCCAGAGCTCACAGGTCACTCACGAGAGGGTCTTAAATGAATCTTAAATATATCGTGTCATTTGTGTATGACATAGCCACAACAACCCCCTGTGTGCATGTGCTAAGCAGCTATTAAAAGCTGGGCACACCATCTTCCTCTCTCTCTCTCTCTCTCTCTTTCTCTCTCTCTCTCTGTTTGTCTCTCTGCATACTGACATCCCTAGGCCTGTACACACCCCCTCTAATAAACTCCTTAGCGGCTTTGTTGCATGTCCCGTATTTCCTTCTTACTCGCACCAGGTAATTTCACCTTGCTATAAAATCTCAGAGTCTCGACACTGCCTTTCAGAATCAGGAGATAAACAATCACTTGGAGACTCCCTGCATTTACTTTTGGCCTCATCCACACTATTGCTAATGACGTCAAGGTCCTTTGCTTCAGTCGTGAGGCTGCTGCTCACTGGCTGAGGAGAGAGTAGGAGAGGAAATTTGTTAAACACACCACAGACTTCCGAGGCGTGACTTCAGAGAACTTGGTGTGTGCACAGCATCTGCCATGAGGGAGGAGCAGGTGAGGATGAGACACGAGACACAGAGAGAAAGCAAGGCAAGTGTGAAAGGCCCCCTCTGTCTAGAGGACTGTGACATTCCCGACTGGTCTGTCTTAGTTAGGGTTACAATTGCTATGATGGAAACACTATGACCAAAGCAACTCAGAGAGAAAAAGGTTTATTTGACTTACAATTCCACATCACAGTTCACCATCAAAGAAAGTCAGGACAGCAACCCATGCAGGGAAGGAATTTGGAAGCAGGAGCTGACGCAGAGGCCATGGGGGAGTGCTGCTTACTGGCTTGCTCCTCTTGGCTTGCTTTGCCTGTTTTCTTACAGAACCTAGGACCACCAGTCCCATGTGGCCCCACCATCAATCACTAATTAAGAAAATGCTCTACCAGCTTGCCTACAGCCTAAATCTATGGAGATATTTTCTCAATTAAGGCTCCCCCTTCTCTGATGACTCTAGCTTTTGTCAAGACAACATAAAAGTAGCCAGGACAGACTCCATTCAGGAGTCATTAGATGGATGCCTTGTGGTTAGGAGTTGCCAAGAGGAAGTAGTTCAGGGTTAAAGATTTGGAAAAACAAGTGGTACTTATACAGAAGAAGGAAGGAGGGAACGCAGAAAGAAAGGGTGTTTTTTTTTTCTTTCTTGAGTAAACTTTCTTTGGAAAGGAACAGGCATTTACCAGACACTTAGTCCACTGTGGGTTTCACACAATATCTCATTGACTTCTTTGTTGTCATTGTGAGATGAGTCTTTTAGAAATGAAGAATTAGAGAGATATCGAACTGCCAGTTAGAAGCTCCACTGATGAGTGGAGAGGGTGTTGGTTAGTTTATGTCAACTTGACACAAGCTAGGGTCCTCTGGGAAAAGGGAACCTCAGTGGAGAAAATGCTCTCATTAGATTTGCTGGCAGACACATCTATGGGAGCATTTTCTTGAATAATGGTTGATGTGAGAGGACTCATTGTGAATGATACCATCACTGACTGGACAGGTGGTCCAGGGTGCTATAAGGAAGCCAGCTAAGTGAGTCATGGGGAGCAAGTCAGTAAACAGAACCCCTTCATGGCTTCAACTTCAATTCCTGGGATCTACCCTCTGCCTTGTTTGAGGCAGGTTATTTCTTATTTACTGCTGCAAACACAAGGCTAGATTTCCCTGTCTCTCCACTACCACAGCTATCTTCCATGTGGGTTCTGGAAGCCATGTACTGTTCTTGGAGTGCCAAATACAATTTTATTAATTTGGTGTGTGTGTGTGTGTGTGTGTGTGTGTGTGTGTGTGTGTGTGAGAGAGAGAGAGAGAGAGAGAGAGAGAGAGAGAGAGAGAGAGAGAGAGAGAGAGAGGGAGGGTGCAGAACTAGAGGTTGACACTGGGTGTCTTTCTCAATTATTCTGCACCTTATTTTTTGAGGCAGGGTCTTTCCCACAGAACCTGGAACTCACAGGTTTGGCTGGACCCTAGGAGCTTTCTGACTCTGCCCCCACCCCAGTGCTGGGGTTACAGGCATGCTCCACCACACCTGGGTTTTTGCGTGTCCTGAGGACCCAAACTCAGGTCCTTATGCTTGCCCATGAGCACTTTACCCACAGAGCCATGTCCCTAGCCCTTCATATAGCACCTCTAATTGCTATAACAATCACAGAAGTGCTTCTCCCGCCCTTGAAAATGAGAAAGCAGAGTCTCAGAGGTAGAATACTATCCAATTAAAGAATGAAGTTGCTGTGGCATTTCAATTGTATTTTAATAAATAAAGACTGCCTGGAGATCTGAGAGCAAAACAGTCCTACTGGTCAGTCTTACAGACCAGGTTATGGTGACACGCCTTTAATCCCAGTAGCCATAATGACATGCACCTTTAATCCCAGTAGCCATGCTAGTTACCATAGAAACCAGGCAGTGCGTGCCTTTAATCACGGTGGTGCATGCCTTTAATCCCAGCCCTAGAGAGGATTCTAAAACGGGAGGAAAGAGCTCTCAACACACAGTCTCATTCTGAGATTTCTGGAAGCAGGGTTGCCATTTCAGACTGAGGTTGAGGCAAGAGCCAGTGGCTGGCTGTTTTGCTTTTTGGGTGGTCAGGTTGAACCCCAATTTCTCTCTCTGAGGCTGTATTAATTGTGCTTCATGAAGTGGCTAAACTGGTTTTTAACCTGATTTTCCAAACCACATAGTTATTCTCGATGTTTTTGTTATGGGTTGAATGTGACAGGCCACTCAGAGTCATGGGTTTGAACACTTGGTCCCCAGATGAAAGGTGGGCCTTGAAGTGGAGCCTATCTGGGAGGCAGCGTTGGGGCTTTTTAGCCTAATCCCACTTCCTTGCCACCTTGTATCCCTGTTGCCATGCCTTCCCCACCATGATGGGCATAATGTCTTGAACCTTCCTCTAAGTTGCTTCTTGTTATATATTTTATTCTAGCAATGAGAAAAGTAACTAACTCACTGTGTAATTTTTTTTATCAGCTGTATTCTGATACTGAGCATAGCACTTGTCACACTGTAGATGCTCAGCAACTCTGCAGACTGATTGAGTGTAATAAGTAGAACAAGCCCATTAGTGACTTGCAAGGAAACGGGCTTCGTTGTTAAAGTGTTTGGCCTCCTGCTTTTCTTCCTATTTAGTGGAGGACTGTTGTTCCATTGAGGACGGAAGGAGGCCCTGCCATGGAAGGGAAATGCTACCAAAGAAAAGCTTATTTGGCACAAGGAAATGGAAACTAATCCTGAAAGTATTTCTGAGTCCTTTCTTGGGACTGACCCCAGTGTAGACCAAGGAGCATCTATGGATCCCCAGCTGCCTTAGTCACTAAAGTGTAGCTCTGACTTTGCTGTGACCCCTTCATCCTCACCCAGAATGCTCGCTGTTGTCTCAGCTGAGAGAAATGCAAGGCGCCTCCAGGTAATAGTTTCAGCTGGGGCCCAAGGCAAACTACTTTCCCCTCCTTCCTTATTATGGTTGATATTTGCCTTAGATGACTATCTACTTATATATAACATAGACTTTAAGTGAGTTGGAATCCTATTGGTCCTGTAAACATGGGAGTAAATACGTCCGAGTGCACACACAGTTCTTGGAGACAAGATGTCTACAGTGTGTCTCAGATGGGCATGAAGCTTGTTGTATCCTGGACTGACCTTAAACTTTCAGTTCTACTGCCTCAGTGTCTCCAAAGCTGAGAATAAAGGCGTGTTACTGTGCCTGGCTTTTCCTGAAAATATTGATTAAAATTACTATTATGTAGAAGGAGAACATTATCAACTTTCTGTTATTTGACACAGAACACCAGTCATCATGGGAAGCTCCCTGAACTCTGCTTCCTCCCTGAGTTCTGCTTCCATCACTAGTGACTATATATGGAGGGCTACAGAGCACCTGAGAATTGAGTGGTGACTGTGAGATGCTGGTCCAGCTGCCTCAGGGGAAACTTGGGGATCTGTGTGAGTACCTGGGGGGGGGGGTCATTAAGATGATTAAAGATGGTTGTTGACATTTAGAGTCTGAAAACTAGAGACGATCGATGCTTTGTAATGTGGGGGTCAGGCCCTCACCACAAAGATGTGTTCTGAGTGAGGTGGCAACCACATCTCTACTGAGAAACACTGAAATTGTCCCTAGCTTTGTTTCCTGAGATCGAGACAGTGACAGAGGCCAGCTGCAACTCTGTTAACTTTGGCAAAGTCAATTCACCGTACTATTAAATATAGGCAAAGCACTAGCAAAACGCCCCAAGGCGCTGACTCACTCAGGAAACAGAGAGGTGTATTAAACACTAGTGGATTTCCAATGCATGCTGTTGAGGAAGTTGCTGAAATGCCATCCATTATTGCAACACACTTTCTATTAATTATCTTAAGTAATTTGTAAAGCAATAGCTTGAAGCTCACATGGAACATTAATTCTGCTAATGAACCCGGTGAGTATATTTTTCCCGGTCACTCTCTGTAAGCCAATCCATATCACTCTGGCGCATAGGAAAGGGCCTGGAGTTGGTAAACCTGCTTTCATGCCGCTGAATTGTTTTTATTATTGCAGAAAAGCTACATGCTCCAGATTTACTGGTGCCTGACTATTTTGTTTTGCCATTAAAGCTAATTGTCAATAAAGATAATGAAAATGACTCCCAGGCGTGTTAACCACGCCAGTCACTGTAAGCCTCTTGGTGGCTTGATGCCAAACTGACAAGTGCTAGCCCAGGACAGCTCTCCAACCATCAGAACGCACCCATCTGGGACGGGTCCATTCACGAAGTTCACTGTCCCAGTGAGGTCACAGAGTCCCAATGCCTTTCTTAGACAAGAGAAGCCATCTTTGAAACATGGGATACAGAAACATGCTGTTATCGATGACACTTTCAAAAGTTTCAAAGTCCTTCTCCTACGTCACTCAGTTGAGTGTAGATAAAGGAATGTGTTCATCTTGCATTGGGGAGTATCTTTGGGTTTCTGTTTCTGGGAAGACCATTACCATGACCACGGCAAGTCTTATAAAAGGAAAACATTTAATTGGGGTGGCTTACATTTTCAGAGGTTTAGTTCATATCATCATGGTGTGACATGGCGGTATGCAGGCAGATGTTCTAGGGAAGGAGCTGAGGATTCTACATCTTGATGTGAAGGCAACAGGAAGTGGTCTTTCTCACTGGGTGTAGATTGAGCATAGGATACCTCAAAGTCCAGCACTACAGTGACACACTCCCTCCAATAAGGCCACACCTACTCCAACAAGGCTACACCTCCCAATAGTGTCACTCCCTTTGGGGCCATTTTCTTTCAAACAACCACATTCCACTCCCTGGCCCTCAAAGGCTTGTAGCCACATCCAAATGCAAAAATGCATTCAGTCCAACTTCAAAAGATCCCATAGTCTATCACAGTCTCAACACGGTTTAATGTTTAAACGTCCAAAGTTCAAAGTCTCTTCTGAGACGCATGCAATTTCTTAACTGTAATCCCCTGTAAAATTAAAATAAAAAAGCATCTCACATACTTCAAACATATAATGGCACAGGATATACATTACCATTCCAAAACATAGAGAAGGGAGCATAGTGAGGACATACTGTACCAAAGCGAGAACAAAAACCAGCTGGGCAAACTCCAAACTCTACATCCCCATGTCTGATGTCAAAATGCTCTGCAGATCTCCAACACTTTTCAGCTTTGTTGACTGCAACACACTTCTTTCTCTTGGGCTGGTTCCACTCCCTGTTAGCAGCTTTCCTCAGCAACTATTGCAGGGATCTGGCATCTCCAGCGTCTTGGGTTCTCCAAGGCAATCCAGGATTCCACTTCACAGCTTCACACAATGGCCTCTCTACTAGGTCTCCGTCCAGGGACATCCCTGATACATGTTTAGTCTCAGCAACTCTCTTTAGTCATGGAGCAATATTCTGTGACTCCTTTTTTTCTATCCTTAAACCCAGAACCACAGGACCAAAGCTGCCAAGTTCTGCTGATTACTGGGACTGTCACATGCCACACCCCTACCCCATTCAATTGCATCTTCATCAGTTTCATGTTTTGATGGCTTTCTTCACTACCCTAAGCTTGGTTATTCTGGAACTGGGTCTGTAGACAAGGCTGGTCTCAAGCTCAGAGATCTGTCAGTCTCTGTCTTCCCAGTGCTAGGGTTAAAGGTGTGCACCACAACACCCAGCTCTATGATTTCTAAAAATTTCTTTTCACAAGTTGGAAACTTAGCTGTGTGGGATCTTGTCCTGAGGTCACCATTTCTTTTATTCCATTTCTTAATCTGTGTATCTCTTTGAATATAGGACATAGCTCTGTTCCACTTTCTGGTGCTCCTTTTCTCCTCAGATATTTTTCCTTGCTCATATTTCTTCATTAGAGTTAACACTAATAACCACACAACAGAGTCTAGGCTGTTTAGTGATTTTCTCTACTAAGGGAATTAATCCAAAATTCTTTAGCCTCAGGCAAACTTTTTAGATAAGGGGGAAAAAGCAGCCAGTTTCTCCACCCAAATATCATAAGAATTATTTCTAGGCAACATACTAACATTCTTCTCCTCTGAAACCTGTTCAGTTAGTCCCCCCCACCCAGTTCAGCTTGCCCTGAGCACCTCTGTCTTCCATGTTCCTACTAGGATGGCCCATTAAGCAGTGCTTAAAGCATTGCACTCTTTTCCTAACCCAGACTCTCAAAGTCTATATTCCTCCAAACAAAAGCATGGCCAGGCCTATCACAGCAACACCCCAGTCATTGGTACCAATTTCTGTCTTAGTTAGGGTTTCTATTGCTGTGAGAGACACCATGACCACGGCAACTCTTGTAAAGGAAAAACATTTAATGGGGTGGCTTACATTTTCAAAGGTTTGGTCCATATCATTATGGTGTGACATGGTGGGGTGCAGGCAGACATGGTTCTGGGGAATGAGCTGAGAATTCTACATCTTGATGTGAAGGCAACAGAAAATGGGCTGTCTCACAGAGTGTAGCTCGTGTATAGGAGACTTCTCAGTCCACCACCACACTGACACACTTCCTCCAACAAGGTCACACCTCCCATTGATGCCACTCCCTTTGGGGGCCATCTTTTTTCAAACCACCACAGGGAATAAGGCTAGGAGGATAGCTATGGGAACACTGTTGCCAACTTTAAATGTACCTGGGCTCAGTTCTTCATTTTCTTTGCCTTTGAGTATCCATTAAGGTTACCACATAAGGTCTGGCCCATGCAGAGTAGATTCCATCATCATAAATGGACTTAGGCTTTGTCAAAGTCATGTGTCCAGTGTCATGTGACAGATGATGACTTATTACAATTGGGTTATGATACACATGCTCCCCCACCTCTCAGCATCCCGTGTGAAGAAAGGTTGCCATGTCAACCAGTTCCAGAAATCTCAGGAAAACTCTTTTTGCAGAGAATTTTAGAAAACTTCCTTTTAATTATGTGTTGTGGGGACCCTAAGTAAAATAATGGATGTGGTGAGACTTTTCCTTCCCACTGTAATGTGACATGGTGCCTGGGAATGCCACAGCCATTGTATGAACAGGCAGCAGAACAGAAGGCTATAACTTACCCCTTTCTTACTGGGATCCCTAGGACCTGTCTAAGACTGTCAGCCTAAATCAACACCTCTTGAAATGTTCAAAACAGAAGTTAGCTGTCAGATTTAACAGAAGTTAAATGTTAAAAGCCATTTAGATGAATTGAATAGAATTCAACAAAACCCAACCTCTATTTGACTAAGCCCCTGTGATAAATTTTTCTGTTAATTGTAAGTATAAGCCTTGTTGGTGTAGCAGCTTTTTAGCTCTTCAGAGATGTAAGAATGATCGTCTTGGAAATTTTGGCATGAGAATACTGCTGATAGCAGAGCCGTGACTGGAACCTGAGTACTTAAGCCCATTGTGGCAGCTTGAAAGAAGATGGCCTACAAAGGGAGCCACACTGTTAGGAAGTGTGGCCTTGTTGGCGGATGTGTGTCATTTGTAGGCGAGCTTTTTGAGGTCTCTTTTACCCAAGCTTCACTCAGTGTGACACTCAGTCTATTTTCTGCTGCTCAAGCTTCACTCAGTGTGACACTCAGTCTATTTCCTGCTACCTGCATATCGACACGTAGCAGCCTCTTTTCTGGCACTGTGTCTGCCTGAACGCTGCCATGCTCCCTGCCAGGATGATAATTGACTAACCCTCTGAAATTGCAAGCTGCTATTTCAGTGAAATGTTTTCCTTTATAAGCGTTGCCATGGTCATGGTTTCTCTTCACAGCAAGAGAAACTCTAATTACAACACCCATCTTAGGTGACATATTGCTTCTTTCCCTTGCTGTTGAAGATTTGGGGTATTGAGCATATTTGGGTAATGTCTGAGCTACCACTGCTCCCATGAATCAAAGCCAGGTGCCCTGTGCTGGGAATGTCAGAACTGGCCATCTAGATGGTGTTGCTTTATGTTATGGTATAATTATGATAAGGAAAGGAGACAAACGTTTTCTTTTCATTAACACGTGAGGGCATATCACAAGTCAAGTGTCATAGATGTCATGTGACACACCTGTTGAGCTTTATACTGGTGCTGTCCAGTGGAAGGAAATGACATTTTTATTCCTTGGAGACACAATGTACTAAGATTCAATATTCTGTTTCTTGTTTCTACTTCACAATTTAGGTTTACTTTAAAATGTTAATTTAGTCTCTCTGAGTGTCAGTTCATCAGCTAAAAAATATGGATAATAACCATGTTTTGTTTAACTTTACACAATTGCTATAGAAAGCAAGTTAGAGATGAACTGAATAAAATTCACTTATAGCGCACTTGCTATGCCAATGTTAAGATGTTATCAATTACCATAATCACTTCATTGCTAGATTCCCAAATAGATGTGATCACTGTGATCATTTTATCAGTTTGACTCTGAAGAGAAACACTTTGTTTATTTCATGTAGGCAGCACTTTACAGAAAGAATAATCTCCCAAGGAATGCATGATGATGCTTCCAGGTTTAAACACCCTCACTCCCCATAGACAAATGAAGACAATTATGACTATAGTCCTGCATTTCAAGGTTAAGAAAAGCCATCCATTAGCATCTTGAATTTTAGGTCTATTAATCAAGTTACTATGTTGGAGAACATTGCTTAAATCCAACCACAATTTAAGAGAAAGGTTGAAGAGCTATAAACACCAACAGGTGGTTAGCTATGCCATGCACTCAGGTTTTACAGGAGAAGACATTGTTATAGAAAAAGAAGAAAAAGGAAAAGAAAGTTCAAATCCCCACCCCTGCCCCCTGCAGCCACCATGGCTCTGAATGCCCTGAAAGATGTTCTTACTCTCAAAGTGCGTACAATATCCACCCATTCCCAGGGCCAAATGCTTGCAGGCAGCAGGAACTGGCATGCTTGGGTCACAACTCTGCAACCCGATACATTGCTCAGGGAACCAGATGTCAATGGCATCTTCAAAGAGAAAACTGCATTTTCAGACCGGACACCTGGAAGCCAGAGGCTGACATGATGATTGGGCCGTGGGAACTCAGACCAGAATGGTGAAAACTTTGCCAAATGGTGAAAATTAAGGGGTTGATTGAGCTGCTCTCTTTAGGATCAGAACAGTAGGAAGTCAGAACTGTATGAAGAGAGGGGAAAGACAGAGGTGGAGACATTTAAAGGGACAAGCAAAGTCTTGGGTGTGGCTCAGCAGAAAAACTTTTGTCCAGCATACACAAGGCCCTGGATTGGTTCCAACCTCTCTCTCTCTCTCTCTCTCTCTCTCTCTCTCTCTCTCTCTCTCTCTCTCTCTCTCTCTCTCTCCTTCCCCCCTCTCTCTCTTTCTCTCTCTCTCTCACACACACACATTTAAAGCAACAACAAAAGCCTCTGGAGCAGAAAAAGAGGGAAGGAAGGTAGAAGGGAGGGAGACGGGGAGAGAGAGAGAGAGAGAGAGAGAGAGAGAGAGAGAGAGAGAGAGAGAGAGAGAGAGAGAGAGAGAGAGAGAAACAGCCATGAGTAAGAAAGAATAAGGCAATGGTCTCTGAGATGACAAGGTGAACTGTCACTTGGCCATCCATTCCAGGCTTACTGGATGGTACACAGAGCCAATATTGTGCTCTAAACAATGACAAGGTTGCTGTGATCCTATGAGGACTGAATGCACAACATTCAGCCCGTGTCCTTTCCATTTCCCTCGTCTTCCTTTCTAGTATGTTATTCTGAGGGCTCCGAATTCACCTTTGTTCCAAGTGGCCCAGAAAACCTAGACACACTTCCCATTTATATATCTATCTGGTCACGTACTTATGCTGCTCTTGTTGCTGTTTCCTTGGTGGTATATTGAATGGGAGCACCCAATTTGTCTTGTTTGACAATATCCTTTTTTCCTTACATACACACACACACACACACACACACACACACACACACACACACACACACCATCATCATTATTACCAATATCACCCCATTTTGCTAAATATACTTCTAGGGTTGAGATGTAGTTTGATGGTAAAGTGCTTGCCTAGCATGAACAAACCACAAACGAAAAACCAATCAAAGCCCACTGCACTACTTGTTAATAGTGGCCTGAATGCTCACAGAAAATTGTCCCTTCCTTCTCAATGTGGAGAGATGATGGATAAGATAATAAAAGCATGGCAAGGCTGTATTGCTGTGCTCAAAAAAAATAAGAGAGTCATGATGAGCAGAAACCAAAAGGACACGGAAAGGTCAGGGGAGACTGGAGCTTTGAGGTTCAGCGGGAGCTGCAAATGTGAGCCATTTATCAAGGGAAGCCATCCCTAAGAAAACTTGGAGGAGTTGGAAGGCAAGAATGTGCTTCATGCTAGAGAGGAAAGGCTGAAAAATGGCTTGGCATTACAGCTTCAAACGGACCAGTTGCCAGGCACCAGGAGAAGAAGCGGGCTCTCACTCAGGCTAGAGACCGAGTGCTGTGACTTTCAGCCCCGAGCCTGAGGGACACAGCATCCTGCGAAGAGGCTCCACATGCAGTTAGCAACCTGTGCATCATCCGGTCCTTCATTTTGTAGAGATGTGGGGAAGCTAATTCAGAAAAATTGAAAGTTGCAGTAGCAAATAACAAAGACCAAAGAGGACAGGCAGAAGCTGCCTCCCACGGGCCAAATATGATAGCAGGGCCTCAGCAATTGAAGTCAGATGTCATAGGCTCGGAAGAGTGAAAGAAAATACAGAGCTCGGGGACACACTCTCTGTAATGATTTCAGAAGTAAGGCTACACTTCCGGGTTCTAGAGCCATGCACATGCAGACAAGTCCTCAGGCAATTGCCTGATTGTTAAAGGGCCCCGTGTGACCCATGTGCATGCATGAGTGATTACATCCACTATGACTCAGCTAAGCCCTTGCACGCATGCGTGAGTCCGTCATCTGCGTTATCTGTGCATGACATAGTCATGGCAACCCTCTGTGGGCATGCACTAGGCAGCTTTTAAAAAGCTGGATGTGCCATCTTTCTCTCTGTCTGCACACCTATTTCCCAGGCCTGTACGCACCCCCTATGATAAACTCCTAAGTGGGTTTGTTGCATGTTCCGTGTTTCATTCTCGCTCATGCCAGGCAATTTTACTCTCTACCTACCGGAAGTTGATGCTTGGCAGTTTTATCTGTGAGTGGTGAAAGGCATGTGTAGCCTGACACATGGTCAGGGGAACTGTTGAAGGGCTCTCAGTGTTTCCAAACACAAGCAATTGTTCTAGCCTGACAGTGCACGCATGCCCTTCTAAATGGAATGCCGTCTTAAACATGAGAAAACTAAGATCGTGGAAACAACGATCAATGAAAATGATATGGATCATTGGAATAAAACAATCCGTGTATACTATATGGCAATTAATACAAGGGCCACTTTCATAAAAGCAGTTTTACATTTGATTCCATCACTATTTAAAACTTAAAATATTCAAAAGCAATCAAATTAAAACAATGCCAAATTTAAAAGATGCAAAACAAGCTACGTTTGGGTGAAGTGTTTACAGACAATCTGCATTAACAAGCAGAGAGGCATTGCCTGGTGGAGAATTAACCAAGCTCACACGTTGTTATGGCAAAAGGACATATTACATGAGATCTCCCCAGCAGAATTCTCAAGGAAAAAAAAAAACCATAATTTTCTATTTATACACACTATGCTATGCCACACTTTTTTGTGTTTTACATTTTATTTGGTTGGTTTTTTTTTTTTTTTGAGACATGAGCACCATGGGGGTTGCTCTTGAGGTCAGAGGACCAACTTGCAGGAATCAGTTCCCTCTTTCCATCCTGTGGATATGGAGACTTGAACTCTGGTCATTAGGCATGGCAGCAGGTGTCTTTACTTGTTGAATCATCACAACAGCCCAACACCACACGTTTGACATCTGTATGGGGTTTCTACCGGATACCAGTGAATCTCTAGCAACTGATCCTCAGTCCAGACACAGCAGCCCATGTTTACATCCGGTCCCACAGGTCATGGGCTCGGTCCTCTAACACTGTTCCCACTTCACTTGCAAGTCAACCTAACTAAAAGGTTGCAACCTATACCGCCAGCCAATTGGCTATCGATTGGAAGCTCCCACAATCCTCTTCTCAGATTTAATTTGCTACAGCATCTCATAGAAACATCTATGTTTAGTAGGTTTCTAATAAAGGATAGAATAATAACAAAATAAGCAATCAGATGAAGGAGGTGTGAACAGGAGAAGAACTGTGGGAAGATGGGATCTCTCTGGGTGCACCATCCTCCTGGCATCTCCACGTTATCCTTTTTGTCTTATTTTTTTGGAGGCTTCATTTTGTAGTCGTGATTGATCACATCACTGACTGCTAGTGGTTGTGACTGATCACATCATTGGCCATTACTGATTGCCTTAACCTTCAGCCCTTCTTCCATCCCTGGAGATCAGCTGGTAGACCTGAAGGAGTCAACTTTCTGATTGCATGACTGTTTCCTTGGTAACCCATCCCTATCCTCATGCTATCCAGGAGCCCACCGTGTAAGAAGGCATCATTAGAACAGAATGTGTTCCCATCACGGGGAAACTCAAGGGATTTAGAGCTCTGTGTCAGATGTTCCCATCTGGCAGTACATCACAAAGATCTTAAGAGCTCCATGCAGTAAAGAAGGATTCTTCTAGCGCTCCTATGTATGAGAGTCTTAACAAGTTCCATTTCAGGAACTTGGGGAAGGCACTATATATTTTGGGTCTCCCTTTCCAATTTTAATTTGACATCTTTCTTTGAAAGGTGGTTAAAAATTTAACTGAACCCTGGTAGGGTTTGGTCACAGATACACAACACAGGCAATGCCTTTCGTGAGCACATTTCTTTATCCTCATGGATGGTCTACTGACTGAGTTCTGACCTTTGGCCAGGTGTCCTCACAGGATAGATGAGTATTCCAGCATGTGACCTTGGGGCTCTTGTGTCAACTTCATCTAGTCTGTTCCTATTGAGAGAGCTGTTACCTAGGAGAACCATGGCTAGGAAAAACGTTGTATTTGTTAGTGCTTATCAGGGATGATGAGGGGGTTAAGGCTGTGAAACTGGTGGACAATAGAAAAAGAAGGATGCTAATTTCAGGCAGGGGACTGTGCTCAGCCAGTAGTCGGGAAGTAAGAAAGGACCTTCTCAGCTAGGGTTCCATTGTTGTGATGATCACCATGACCAAAAGCAACTTGGGGAGGGAAGGACTGATTTTAGCTTTCAACTCTCAGGTCATACTCCATTGCTGGAAATGTCAGACTAGGAACTCAAGGCAGGAACCCGGAAGCAGGAACTCACTTGGAGGTCACTAGAGCAGTGTTGCTGATTGTCTTTTTCTTTGTTGCTTACTCAGCCTGCTTCCATACAACACCCAGGGCTACCCGCTCAGGGGTGGCAACACACACAGTGACCCAGCCCTTCTGCATTAATCATCAACCAAGAGAATGCACTGCGAGCTTACCCACAGGGCAATCTGTCAAGGGCATTTTCTTCATTGATGTCCCTTCTTCCAAAATGACTCTAGCTTGTGTCAAGTTAACATAAAACCAGCCAGCGCAGAACCTTTTGGTTGAGGTCTATGGAATTATCTAAGAAGTTATCTTTTACTTTTTTAAAAAAAATTTAGATTTATTTTATCTTAAATTATGCATATGTGCATGTGGGAGGGGCACATGCATATGAGTGCTGGTGCCAAAGAGACCAGAAGAGGGCATCAGATGCCCTGGCAGTTGAGTGCCTGATGTGGGTACAGGCAACCAAACTGGGTCTTCTGGAACAGCAGTACATGCTCTTAATCACTGAGCCATCTCTCCAGTTCCCCCAAGCTGTTTTCTATTTGCTGGGGTTAAAGAAGATTAGAACACATCTGGGGTAGGCACACCGTGACTGAAGAGTGGCCACATATGTATGTCCACCATTTCTATAAAGGTTGAGTCAGGGGGATGAGTTTAGGAGGTTGTATCCACATGTTCCATAGACATGCAACTACCAGGGAGTTGTATGAAGCAGATCTAGACTGGCCGTACGGAGGAAGAGGCAGTTAAGGGGAAACTATGTCTAAGATGGCTTAACCTGGCTTCTTAGAAAAAAACCACTTAAGCCTATCCTCAAAAACACATCAAGTAACATAAAAAATTACAAGTGTCCAGTGACATGTTTATTGCACACAATATCACAAATATTCTCAGTGGTGCACAGTGTTATATAACAGGTGTCTAAAACTTTAGCAGGCTGCTTGGGTGACTCTCTATACTCGCTAATAATGACATCCCATTTCCATTTCTTCCCTGTTCCTGGCAACCACCATTCTATTCTCAGACTCTATGAATTTAACCACTGACTATGTCATATGATTGGAGTCACACAGTATTGGTCCTCCTATGATGGCTTTATTTCATTTAACCTCAAGTAGTCAAGATTTATGCATACTGTTTTGTGTTTCAGACTTTCCTTCTTCTTTAAGGCTGTATTATATTTGATTATATGTTTATATTGTTATTCTTAAAGGAAGCATGCATTTATTGTGGTTCACAGTTTGAGGTGTCCAGTCCATGATGGCGGGATTGGCATGGTGACAGAAATATGGGGTGAGGAGGGTCACCTTCCTTCCACATGGAAAACAGAAAGAGAATGCTGTGCTCCACTTTTGCTCTTTTTCCTTTTATTCAGTCTAGATCCAGCCTAGGTCGAGTCTGTATATCAGCATGGGCCTTCCTCAGTTAAAGCTCCCTGGAAGAGCCAGCACAGATGTATACAAAGCTGTGGTTTCTAGGTGATGCTTATACACACATGCACACATACACGCACCTTGGTGCATTTGAAGGGAGGTTTGAGAATTGAATTCCCCTTAGCTTCTGTGTATTTAAGAAACTCTTCCAGAGCTAGGTGTGTTTATACCACATTTTGATGTTCATTGATTCGTACGTAGATGCACACCTGGGTGCTTCTGCCTTTGAGCTCAAAGGAAGAGTGCTACTGTGGAGATTGGTTTGTAAGCTTCTATTTTAATCCTTGATTGGATTTCGCTTATTTGGTGATTATGCCTAGAAGTGGAATTGCTGGCTGATATGATAATTCTGCTTTAATTTTTGGAGGCACCTATACTGTTTTCCATTGTGAACACATTTTATATTCTCACTAAAAGTGTGTGAGGAGCTAATGTCTTGATGCCCTTACTAAGTCCTCCTGTTTTCAGTTTGCTTTTAGCAATGATGGCCATCTTAGCATATATTATATATTATAACCACTGTAGCCTTGTCTTGTATTTCTCTGGTGGTTAGCAATGCTGGGCTTGTTTCACCAACCTGTCAGTCACTTATACATCAATTATGGAAAAATGTCAGCCAATTTTCATTGTTCTATTTGTTTTTATTGCTATTGAGTCATAAGAGTTCTTTGTACACGTTGGATAACAATCCCTTATCAGATAGGTAGTGTATAAAATACTTTCTTCACTGGGCCATCAAGATGGCTTAGGTTGAGAAGGGCTTGCCACCAAATTTGACTACCTGCATTTGGTCCTGGGGTTACAACAGTAGAAGGAATAACCACAAGTTGTTCTCTGACTTATATATGTATGAAGTGGCGTGTACCCCTCCACACATACACAAAGAATAAATAAAATAGAAATATTTTCTTAAACTCCACAGATGCTTTAAAAACTTGGCTGATTATTTCTTTGGTAACTTTTTTACTTGTTATGTTCTTGTAGAGTAAATTCTAATTGGTCTTAATACTAGAAACCTGGAGTCAACTATCAGGGTGAAAGCTGAAAGATCAGAGAAGCAGAGCATCCAGCCACTATTTCTTATCTCTACCTCAGGCCAAAAGGGTGATCCTGTCTCTAGGAATCCTCAGACTGAATGCCCCAGCTCCTGTCTCCTCCCGCCTTACATTACTCTCTTCACCCAGTCAGAGTATTCCTGTCTCCACCTCCCTAGTGCTGGGGTTGATTGAAAGTGTGTGATCCCAAGTGCTGGGATCAAAGGTGTGAGCTCTGTTTCTCTTTTAGACTAACTCAGTCTTGTGGAGCTCAGGGTGGCCTTGAACTCACAGAGATCACCTGCCTCTGTCTCCCAAGTGCTGGGATTTAAAGTTGTGTGCCACCACTGCCTGGCCTCTGTGGCTAACTAGTGGCTTACCTCTGCACTCAGATCTTCAGGCAAGCTTTATTGATGAGATCACAAACAAAATATCACCACATGCTCTTTCTAAACCTATTTTTCCCTTTTGTTGTCTGTGATTTGGGGATAGTAGCTGAGAAGTTGCTGTAACTGATATGCCGGTGAGACTTGATGTTTTCTTTTAGGAAGTTAATGCTTCAGGACTTACATCTAAATCTTTAATCCAGTTTGAGTTAATTTTCATATGATGCAAGTGTGAGTTAAGGTTCACTATTTGGAATGTGGTCATTCAGTTCCCAGTGCTATTTGTTGAAGTGACTGTGCCAGCATCTCTCTGAAATTTGAGTGGATATACTTAGGATTATTCTTGGTCTCCCCATTCTGTCCCATTGGTCCCTGTCTGTCCTTTACAATCACCAAACTGCTTTAATTACTTTAGCTTTATAATATACTTTATAGTCAGTATATGTGATACTCCAGCCAAGTTCTTCTCCACGTTTGTTTTAGATAACCAATTTTTTTTGTTTTATGTAAATTTTTGGACTTTTGAATTTTTCTGCAAATTAAACAAAATAAAAGTGACTGAGGTTTGAGTTGAGGTTTCATTGGATGTGTAGATCAGATATTGTGGCCATTTTAAGAGCATGAAATCTTCCAATCAGTGAACACATGGTCTTCTCATTTACATCTCGCTTATTTGTGTTTTCTTGAATTTCATACATGCCATTCTTTTGCTAACTTTGATCATGGTTTATTCTAAGTTCTTCTGATTCCTCGAGGGATCTAGTCAGGTTGTTTACTTATTCAATTTGCACATAGGTGTTTGCTTTTGTAACCTTCCTCCTTAGTGTTGATTTTGCTGTGTGCCATCAGTTTGGGGATGTTTGTTTTTATTTTACTTTGCCAAGATGTCTTTGATTTTTTTTTTTTGACTTGGTTACCCAAGAATGTGTTCTTTAATTTCTACATATTGTGGCTTTTCTAATTTTTCTTACATTATTGATTCCTGGGGTAACCCATTCAGGTTAGAAAAAAAAATGTGTGGTTTAATTTTGTTTTGTGTGACTCAACACAGATGTCTATCCTGGATAAAGCTCTGTGGCATGTGCTTGAGAAGAATATGTGTTTCCCTGATTCTTGGTGGAATGTTCTGGACTGTATTCGTGTTCATGTCCTTTGGGTCTGATATTGGGTTATCGATCTGGAATTTTTATCCCCTGTTGAGATGGCATCATTGAAGTTTTTGCTCAATTTCCCCTTCAGATTCATCAGTGTTTACTTCACACATTGGATTCTCTGATGCTGGGTGCACACAGAGTGATGCCTTCCCATTGAACTGACCCTTTTATCATTTAATACTGTCTTTACTTCTCGTGAAGGGTTTTGTGCTACAGTCCATTTTGTCTGGTGTAAGTGTTGCCATCCCTACTGTGTTTGGTTACCATTGGCATGAAAGAAGTGTTTAGTCCTTTTCTTAGTCTGTGTGGTCGGAGATCTGCAGCCAGTGTTTGTACACAGCATATAACAACAGACCTCAGCTGTCTCTAAATCCACTCAGCTACTCTGTGCTTCTGGCTTGATGAGATTAATCCTTCTACACTCAGAGTAATTACTGATAGGAACAAAGTCACTACTACCATTTGGTAGTAATTTTTGTCTGTCTCACAGTTTTTCTGTCCCTCTTTCCCTCTTTTATTATCTTCCTATTTTGCTAATTGAGTTAACCTCTCTCTCTCTCCCTCCCTCTCTCCCTCCCTCCCACCCACCCTCCTTCCTTCCTTCCTTCCTTCCTTCCTTCTTTCCTTCCTTCCTTCCTTCCTTCCTTCCTTCCTTCCTTCCTTCCTTCCTTCCTTCCTTTCTTCCTCCCCCCCTTTCTTTCTGATACAGGGTCTCACTACATAGCCATGGCTACTCAGTAGACTTCATTATGTAGAATAGGGTATCTTCAGATTCACAGACCTCTTCCTGCTTCTCTCTTTTGAGCGTTGGCAGTAGAGACATGCACACCATGCCTGGCCCTTGTGTATCCTTTATCTTTCTTGTGGTTACCAAAGGACATGCATAAAACAGCTTATAATTCTGGCAATCTATTTTAAGACAGTGACAACTTCACTTGTACACAGAAACTCTACTCTGTAACTACTCACTGCATCACATTTTACTTACCAACATCTCCAGTGGTATCTTTGACTATCGTACCTACAGCAATGTGTTTTATAGTTACGGTGATTTTAATGCCTACCTGTATGCACAATGAGTCAGAGCTATTTTAGAAATTCTTTGTAGCAGTTTGTGTCTTTGGTGTAGGCTTCATTAAGTATCACAGTTAGAGTTCTTTGGCTTCTGGAATCTGAGTATAATTTATTTGGCCCAATTTGAGAATTTTCATTATTGATTGGCTCAATGTGAGACAGAGTCCCACTATATAATATTGAGAATGAGGCTGGCTGCAAACTCATGGTCTTCCTACGGCAACATTATGAGTCCTGGGGTTACATGTTTGCTGTGGTGTTTGGATTGTTATCTTTTTATAGAAAATGTCTGCTTCTTTCTCTTTGCCATGCACATATATCCCTCTTGATGAGATCCCATATGGTCCTCCCTCGTTTCTCATTCTTTTTCGTTGCTTGCTCCTCTGACTCGACAGTTCCAAATGACTTGTCTTTCAGTTGCTTTCTCTTTCCTCTGCTGCCAAAGCCTCTCAAGTGGAATTTTCCACTTGTCACCCTTGCCAGCACCAGTGCTTGGGAGACTCTTTTTCGTATTTCCTCTGTTGTTTGTGACTTTGTTTTTGCAGCATCTTCCTATGCTCAGTGTGCACCTTTGTGGTGTTACTCTGAATTCTCTGCTATTGTTTCAATGATTCATTCTTCTCTTTCTTTCCAGTCAAGCTCCGGCTACTCGGTCATGTCCCCCTGTTTCTTCCTGGCCCTTATAATGGCCTTGTCTTCCCAAATGACTTCAGAGAAAGACCTTTACTAGCAGGCTGGCTAGGTGTGGTGGTCTGAATGAAAACTGTCTCCATTGATCCATAAGGAGTGGTACTATTAGGAGGTATGGCCTTGTTGGAGCAGGTGTGACCTTGGAGGAAGTGTGTCACTGAGGGTGGGCTTTGATGTTTCAGGAGCTAAAGCCAGGCCCAGTGTCACTCTCTCTTCTTGCTGCCTGCCTATCCGACTGTAGAACTCTCAGATCTTCTGCAGCATCATGTCTGCTCACACATCACCATGCTTCCCACCATGATGTTAATGAATTAAACCTCCAAACCTGCAAGCCAGACCCAATGAGATGTTTTCCTCTAAAAGAGTTGCTGTGGGCATGGTGTCTCTTCATAGCCATAGGAACCCTAATAAGACACTGGTGATTCTAGGACTTCTCAACCCCTGTGGCTAGATTTGTTTTCTTTGGCTCTGTGCATGAAATTCTCAGTAACAGGGGTTTTCCTGGTTTCTATTTTGTGAGGAGCATGACCTCTTGTTCCTAGTTTGGCTGTAGTACTGCAGATGCTCTGAATCTGAGTCAAGCATTCCAACTCTGTCGAGCACACTCCAGCCTTCTAAAGCATGCCCAATCTTGTTAAAGCTTCCAGTTAGAAAAGACAGAACTCAGTCCCTTAAGGAGATGTCGGGATGCACACTCTCATGTGAATTACAGGTTTTCTCTTGATTATTCCCTGCTGAGGTAGGGGAGAAACCATGTCAATTGAGTATGTGCTAATTGAAATTTCATCTTTGCTCTCCATGGCCTCCTTGCTCCCTCTTCTATGAAGGTTACACACACACACACACACACACACACACACACACACACACACACCTGGAGACAAGACTTCATGTTAAAATGTACATTTCTGTCTCTCTTTTACTCCTCAGAGGGAAGACAAAGGTTATTATTTTTCTCCCAGTCACACACACGGAACGGGGGGAAAGGACTGTACTGGGTGGCTTTCAAGAATCTTGATGTGGGTACCTGTGTCCTTTCCTAGGGCTCGTTCATCTTTTAACTATTTTCTGGGTTTCTCCCAGAAGGAATAGCTCTCTCCAATGGTGAATCAGCATCTCTGTCAAGTGAAGGACATGCTGGGATTCTTTCTCTGCCATGTTGTTTGTCATAACTGCATCTCAAAAATTTCTAATAAAATACAAAAAAGATGTAGCTTTACATATTCTAGCAGCCACGAGTGCTGGGGAGGAATAATCTCACTGTTGCACAAAGGAACAAGAGAAGGAAATGAAAGGAGTTTGGTCAGGCAAATTCTTTTTGAAAAAAGGTTTGCATCAGACTCCAAACCGGGCTAGCGCATGGCCTCTGTTTTTACCCCTGACACAGGTGATGAATACATCCCAGTGGTGGGGCCTCAACTTCACAATCTGACATAGTGGGCTAATCAGTGCTAAGGGGAAGAGAGAGGTTTGGGAAATATAGGTCCTTGCTAGAGAAACTAACTTTGAGAGAAAAAAGGAGAACTTTTCTCACATGGAACAATAAGCGAAATTAATTTTAAAAACAAAGTCTATTTAACTTGATATATTCTTAATAGTACTACTTCAGTGTATAGTCATTGTGAAATTATTAACATTCTATAGTAATTATTATATACTAAGGCTGTGAAACTCTGGGTCTCTTTAACACTTTATGGTACATTGCAATTTAACCTAATCAAAGTTCAGCTACCCAAGAATCACTTAAGACTTGCAGCTACTCCCTTTGTGGGAGAGAGCTATAGAACAGAGACCTATAAATTTGATTCTATAAATAAATGAATAAATCAAAATAGTCAGAGTATGGGGCAGGATAGAAGGGGGAATTAATGGGACATGAGAAGGGAAGTGAGTCTCTCATCCCAGAGTGTATTAATATTGAAATCTTGTCCAGCTGGGAGTCAAGAATTTGCTGTGGAGACTGGCTACATGGAGATAACATTGCTTTTTTTTGTGAAGATATGTTAAATGAGAATGTTAAGATAGCAATGAGTCATGCCTAAGCATACATGACCTTTCAGTTCAACCTCCCCTTTTCCCAGCTGGAAACGTGTAACTTTCTGAGAATGTCGCAAACAAGATTACGAAGTTTGTTTACAGCTGAAACATATGTCTTCAGTCCCTGTAACCTAGCATAGGAAGAATTCCTTTGATGCTTTTGGCCCATGTTTTCATCTTTTCAGCCTGTACTCCTGCCCAGGGCTCTTCAAGAACCAGTCTCTGGTTTCATTTATAGAGGGAACACGAATAAATAAATAGAAATTCCTCAGGAGCCCTTTGAACAAGGCAAAAAGTAGCCATAGGAAGTAGGGATTGGTAAGGTCCTCTGGCAAGACTCTTGAGTTTGCTACCATGTCTTGGGTGTGTACTATCTTTTCTGGCGTGACCTTCTCTCTCTACTAACACAGGCTTAAATTGATGCTGTAATCTTTTCTGAATAAACTCCATCTTTTCTTTATACTGGCTTACCCTGCAACTCTTTCCTGCAGAGAAGTTAAGAATCCCCATCTCACATGAACAGGGGTCTCCCAGACTCCCCCAGGCTGCTGTAGGCAGCACAGAAGGGCTCCAGCTGCCTTTCTCTCTGGCTGCTGTGCACAGCATAACAAGGGGTCATTTATGGGAGAGAAATACACATAAGAAAAACCAAAGGAAGTTTTTTTTTTCCTTAAAGATAAACATAAATTAGAAGGATGAGAACCGCTCACCCTCTGTTGTACAATCCTGGAGTTTACGATAAAGGAAAGTGAGCGTCTACCTGATTCTTCCATGGCTGCTCTCTCCCAGACAAGAGTATATTCTTTCCCTTCCAGGGGTACTGGGCTATTGGCATTTACATCTTTGCTGAAAGGTAATGGTGAAATGGCTTGCTTCTTGCTTCTAGAAATGAGTCTTTCACTTAGTCACTCAACCCAATATTTATTTTCCAGAGTTTAGTTAGAAAACAACAAAAGTGGCTTCGATTTCTTCATAGGATGTGATATTTTTAGCAAAGGTTTTCATCATACTCAGGCGTTCTGCTTATATTTCTGAGCGGTTTGAACTTTTGTTTTCTTCTGATGGTTGCCTTTAAATTTCTCGTGAAACAAAGTTTTCTTTTCCACTGAGTTTTCCATGGATCCTTCAATTATAGAGATTAGTCTATAAGCAACTTCCTACTGGATTCCATTTTGAGAGGAATTCGTTTTTTTCTTTTTTTGTGGAGGAGAACTTGGGAGTGCTATTCAGTCTGTTAGCAAGTTTGGGCTTTTACAGAGTAAGTGTTTGAGGAAGAGAGGTTCATGTCTAATGAGGAAACTCTCAGGCCTCCAGCTCTAAGACCTGTCCATCCATCTACCTGTGGTTAGTCTTAGTCAATCAGAGTCATTGATGGGAACAAGGAGCCTTTTCTGCGGTTGAATAAAAGGACTAGCTGCTCTTACAATAAAGGCAGAAAAGAGAAAAGGCGATGCTTTATATCCTACCAGGCATTGCCATTTGAGAGGAGACCAGAGCACAGCGGCTCTGTGGAAGAATGGATGTCATTGAAATGAGAAATCTGGGCCAGACCAGCCCAGGGCACAAGGAATTGTGGGGCTCCCGCCATACCGAATATCACTTTAAAGGGCCTCGCCAGGTGCACATACCTTAAAATGATGCTCTTAATTGTTCTCTCTTTTCTTCTTTGCTTTCATAAAGGACAAAGGGAAAAGGTGGGAGACTGAGTGCCGCCAGGAGAGCTAGCTGCTGAGCTGGTTCTGCAAAGGAAGAGCCCAGCCATCATGCTAATTCTGCTTCATTATCTAATGCTCCAGCGACTTGCAGGTGAACTGGGCGCGGGTCATCCGGAGACAGGCGCCGTGGCTGTATTATGAAAATATCTGCACAAACAAGGGCAAGAGAAAGAAACAAAGGACCCGGTTTCCCTCTTCTGTCAGACAGCAGCTCACCAGCACACCAAGGAAAGCCAACAGGCTCTGCTCTCTCTGCCTGGAGACAATTCCAGTCAGCTTCCAGAACATAAGCAAATTAAAGAGACGTTGGAATGCGGGCTGTGGTTTCTTCTGGGAAAGAAAGCGGGTGTGAGCTGCGTTTTTGTCAATACCCAGAGCAAAAGAGTCTTTGCATCAGTCCTGGCCTCTCTCAGTTTCCGTGATCATCCCCAACACCTGCCAGGGTGCATCCTCCCCACAGAGACCCTGGGAGATGACCAAGGACTCTTCCAAGCACATCGATTCTGATCGGCCTCTCGTGGAACACGACGGCTAAGTTGAGGAGGAATGAGAAAATGAGGATTCCTTACTTCAAGGAGAGGCAGAGACTGTTTTTGTGACTCATGACTTTTTTCAGATCGACTGAACTTTCAGCCATGTTTTCCAGAGGACATGACCAGGCCATGTGATGGCCTAACTAGGCCATTTTCTGTCTGAAAATGAGGCTGGAAGGGCTGGCATCTCCTTCTGATGTTCCACACCCCATACATGAGTGATTGCTGCATTTCACATCAGAAAATCACTGCATTTCCAAGGGTTAAAAGTTACGGGGTGGGGGCTATCTCAGGAAGTCTGAGTCCAGCTTTGCCCATGTGCCACAATGCTTTAGTCTTGAGGGTCCTTTTTACCAAGCAAATTTTCTGACCTGATGAAGAAGTTAGTCTCCACTTCTTTAGATAGGGGGAAGGTAAGGTTAGTCTCCACTTCTTTAGATCACCTACCCCAGTCTTACCTTATGTATGAGTCAGTCATAATGGGATGGGATAAGTTCATGGCCTGAAGAAACAGATGCTCATCAATGGGGTATATAGAAACAATATTATTTGCAGTACTGTTTGGCCAATAGCTTAAGTGTATTTCTGGCTTACTCTTTTATCTTAAACTAACCCATCTTCATTAATCTGTGTATCGTCACATGGCTGTGGCTTACCAGGTAAAATTCTGCCCAGCGTCTGTCTCTGGTGGGGCTATGTGGCATCTCCTTGACTCCTCCTTCTTTCTCTCTATATATCTCTTCTAGCCTGGCTATATTCTGTTAAATCATTGGTTGAAAGCAGCTTCTTTATTAACCAATAAAAGCAACACATATACAGAAGGACTTCCCACATTACCTTCCCTTTTTTGTCTAAATAAAAAGGAAGGTTTTAACTTTAACTGTAAAATTACATATAATAAAACAGGTATTACCATAATTAAGGAAAACTATAATTATAACTGTCTATTCTTTAATTCCATCAAAGACTCCAGAAGGATATAATATTACTGAAGTAAACAGGAAGTTCATTGTAAGCAACTTCCAAAACTGTAGAATTGACAGAGACATCTCGCTGCCTGGACAGTCACCCAAAGTTTTTCTGTACCATTGGGGCATCCAGTCTTTATCCAACAGGCCCATAGTATCTGCCAGACTTTTCCATGAAGCAGGAAATTTGGCTGCCATCTACTTGAGGGGATTTTCTGAATTAGGGATGTGACTATGGGACCAGAAGGATGGAAGCAGTTAATATAATCCACCATCAATGACTTTTCCATCTTGGTCAAGCTACTTAAGTGTTCCTGCCACATGTACTGTAGTTTTGCAGGCTTGTTGCTGCTGCCTGTTGTGTGGTCCCCATTTCCTGGGGGATGGGGTGAGAAGACACAGAGGCAACGTCATAGGTTGGGTTTTTTTTTTATGGGATTAGGGAAATTAAGTTGCCGCGGGAATGTTTCTGGTTGGTCCTTTTGAAACTGACAATCACTGCTGGTGTGTTGTGATTGGCTAGAAGAGTGCCTCATTAGTTACCATGCTTTTGGTTAGACAGGTTGTCTTGGCCAATTCTCTTTACTCATTGGGAGTTTGCATGTGCTTGCTTGCGTTTGCGCCATTGCCCTGCCTCAATGCACTAGATTAGAAAAAGGTTTCCTTCCCTATGGAACACACCCCCTGTGGAACCAATTATCCTGCTTGCCCTGCACTGGTCCAGCACTGAGTTCCTGGTATTCTTTTTTTTTCGAGACAGGTTTTCTCTGTGGCTTTGGAGCCTGTCCTGGAACTAGCTCTAGCTCTTGTAGACCAGGCTGGTCTCGAACTCACAGAGATCTGCCTGCCTCTGCCTCTCTTGTGCTGGGATTAAAGGCGTGCACCACCACCGCCCGGCAAGAGCACCACACGCGCTTAACAGGCTGAGCTACCGCCCAACTTGCTGCTGAGCTACCGCCCAACTTGCTCTGGTATTCTTCAATCTGAGGTAAACCACAGTGGAAAAGACTCTGAGCCCTGTCCTCCTGGATTGGATCCTTGATAGAAGGAAGTAGAAAAGCTAATCTTGTAGCCTATCGATTTATAAAAATACAGTGGCTTTCCCTGCCCAGAAAAGTAGCTGGACTCAGCTAAACAGACAAAATTTTCTGAGGATGAAGTGAGCTGGGGCAGAGCCACCTTCTGCCCAGGGGAGGATAACAATTAAAAGGCCCTACAGCTAAATCTGCATATCTTTTGCCCTTTGCCTCATGGTTGGTGTTTGGTAAATTTTAAGACTGCCACAGTTACCTGGGGAGAGAAACCAGTTCGTTCCCTTCTTGGTTTGGCCAAACTGTAAATAAACCCATTTTTCTTTCTCTTTCTTTCTTTCTTTCCTTCCTTCCTTCCTTCCTTCCTTCCTTCCTTCCTTCCTTCCTTTCTTTCTTTCTTTCTTTCTTTCTTTCTTTCTTTCTTTCTTTCCTTCCTTCCTTCCTTCCTTCCTTCCTTCTTTCTTTCTTTCTTTCTTTCTTTCTTCTTTCCTCTCTCTCTCTCTCTCTCTCTCTCTCTCTCTCTCTCTCTCTCTCTCTCTTTCTCTCTCTCTCTCTTTTGGCATACAGGGCACCTAAGAAGAGGAAGTTATGAATCTGAGTTCTGGCTGACTGCCAGTCTTGAGGTAGTGAGTAGCCTGAGGTCTGGGCTTAGTTGTGTAAGGGTCCTGCAGGGTCCCTGGAGGCTGCCAGTTTAAGAAAACATAGGTGTGAGGGTCTTCTGTGCTCCTCACACTTCTCGTATGTTGATAAGGGTCTGAGGGCTCTCATGTTATAATGCTTTGTGTGTTACAAATACCAACGATTTCCTGAGGTCTGAGGTCTGAGATTTGTATACCGATAGCATTTGAGTTGGAGAATGGCAGAAAGACTTGCTTTCCTATTTTCCCAGGGGAGATTCGGGCGGGTAAAGACAAGCCTGTAGATTTTATAGTGCTGTGGAAATCACAACTCTTGCCAAGGCAGTCAATCACCATCCAAAGACACGGAAGATCTCATTGTTTGCCCCAGTATGCGTTCTGCTAACCCCAGTAGGTATGAAAAATGGTACTGAAATGAAGGAAATTGCCTGAGTGAGGCTGTGAGATGAGGAGGGGAAGGCTTGCTTAATTAAAGTGCAGTTTAATTATTGTTATAACTTAAGGCAATGGTGTGCTGTGCAGTGAGATTCGGGAGTGTGATAGGTCTGTGCCTAGTTGGGCAACAATTAATTTCAAATCGTTGGGCTGGGGTTGGAAAGGCGTGATTAAACACAGGAGTAGGCTGAGAAATGAATTGCCAAGGAAGTACATTTTTTAACGGAATGAAAAAGAGTCAAAAAAGAACAGGAAAAAAAATTATCAGGCTGTGGCCTTTTAGAGCAAGACAGGAAGATGCTCTTTGGGTCAGAATAAGAGTTGAGGCTCAGTTTTGGCTCTGTACCTTTGATAAAATCTCCGGTGCTCTTGGGTTTGGCTCGGCAGAAAGCCATTCAGGAGGACCCGAGGATCCTGAGCCTGACTTCTGCTTGGTTCTGTTCTGAGTCTCCAGGGCACCTCTGTGGTCCCGAGCCTGGCCACAGAGCCCCAATGTCTGTACTGGGTCCTTTCCCTCTTCTGCTTTCTGAGGGCATTCTCCAACCAGCACTTCAGTTCCCCAGTTTTGTTTGCATTTGTCAACTGCGAGGAAAACTTCTCATTTCTTGCTCACTGCACGATAATGCTTTAAGATAAGGCAACATGTAAAGGTACCAGGAAGGGAAGAAAGCGATTTCTCCAGGCAAGCGTGACACGGAGGATAGGAATGCAACACACCCACCACGTTTCATTTAAGAGAAGTGTGCAAGTGTGCAAAGCAACTGAGGAGAAGTCATTGACACGTTCAGGAGGGAAAGGATGCTGCACACGTGCATGTGTTTGTGTGTGTGTTTACATGTATGGGTATAGATGTATGTGTGTGTCTATGTGTGTGTGCACACATACATGTGCAGGTGTGTGTTTGCCCCATTAGATAATCCAGAACATTCCTGTATTCCCTGTACTCCAATGTGTTGTTTTGACATGTTTGGCAGGTTGTTTTCTCCCTTCCTGCCCCATTCTCCTCTCTTTTTCTACCGTTCATTCTCCCCCCATCACCCTCCCCTCCACACCCCATCACCATGAAGAGTTTTCTCCTAGAAAGAACTGTTTCTTAGTCCTTGTATTTTATGAGATTGGCATTTTTGAAAGAAACAGAACAGCCACCCCACAGGATATTTTTTTGTTTGTTTGTTCCTGTTGGTGAGTTCTTCCTTATAGGTTCCTGTTACACATGGATGGCCTTATTATCCTAAAACTGATGCAGTGTCCACGGGACACTGGATCAGGAGTCACAAAGAACATGTCTGTTCCTTGTTACCATCTGTTTAAATGCTCGAATAACCTGAACGTTCCTTTTCCTTTACACTCTGTGTGTTGTTAGGGTCTATGTGGTGATGCTATTGGTCTGTCTCTACGACAGCACCACACTGTTTTAAGTATACGGATGTTACAGTGAGCTTTATGACTAGGAGGCCTGATTTCCTTCACGGCTTTTCCCTTTTCACTGTCCCTCGTGATTCTTCTTTTTTTTTTTTTTTTTTTGGTTTTTCAAGGCAGGGTTTCCCTGTAGTTTTTAGAGCCTGTCCTGGAACTAGCTCTTGTAGACCAGGCTGGCCTCGAACTCAGAGATCTGCCTGCCTCTGCCTCCCGAGTGCTGGGATTAAAGGCGTGCGCCACCACCGCCCGGCTTCCCTCATGATTCTTAAATGCTTATTTCTCTGTGTGAACATCGATGTTACCTATCTCCCCCTCCCCTGCCACACACACACACAAAGAAAAGTTCTTTGTGTTGTGTAGTGATGATATTCTATTTCAACCTAACCTAGGAAGAAAACCCTACCTTTTAATTATGAAGACAGGTTCAATCCAAGAGAAAAACGAACAAGAAGCACCTTCACTTAGGAATATTTTCATTTTCCCAATCCAACTGAATTAGCCTGCTCTGATTCAAGCCAGGGGAGTGTTAGTTAGAGCAAATTACAAGCAGGACGTGGGCACCAGCACATCCTCCTCTCTCAGAGGCAAGCTTATGCGATCCACATGCACGATTTCACTTGAGCAGAAACGTGCCGGAGAGCCTAACCCCGCACACTGAACCATAAACCTTTAACTTTCTTTACAGAATAAAAGGAAAGAAATATGGGAAGCTTGACAGCGTACAAGATTTGTGATTTGGAAGCTCCTTAAAAATTCAGGATGTTATTCTGGTCCTGCAAGCATTGACCCCAGATGAGAAAAAAAAATAAGGGTCTCAAGAAAGGATGGAGGGACGGGAGCTGAATTGCTGATGATTCTGTACCGAATAGTTTTATTTCTGCATGCGGAGGTCAGCAACTCTGAGCAAATTATTTCCATATATGAAAACTCATTATTTCTCGGAGACAAGTAACTTCATGCTCACAGAATCAGCCATTTGTTCTTGTGGGATGACTCCTCAGAGGAATTTTTTTTAAAGCTCTTATTTTTTCAATGGACTTTTGATATCACTGCCAGTCAATATCAACATACTATCATGCATTGAGTCATTTGATGGATTACATGACGCACTGTGACTTAGGGAGATCATAGAGATCTCATGGTTGGTCAGAGACAGAGGTCACAAGATCAGTGACTTCTCTTGCTGTGGACCATCAGGCCAAACAAGAACAAATGCATATAGTCGTTGTTCCGTGGTACAGAGTCCTCCACCACTGAGAAGTGAGCCATCAAAATGTCATGTTCTCGCTGATTACAATAAAAATCCAAGAATCTGGAATGCTGTGGACTCTTGGTTTGATCTAATTTTTCCCCTAGGGTATCATTTTCTTATCAATCACCTTATCCACTCATTTTCCTCATGAATCTGGATTTCTGTTCCCATTTCTTTCTTTGCTCCTTAGCCTAGTTTTAATATCCTCCTAGGTTTAAATATTCTCCTCCAGGGTCAGACACACATGGATTTATATCCTGTCTTTGTCATGGCCTGGTTGAGAAATTTGGACTCTTTTTGCCTCCAGCTTCTTACCTGTAAAATGGGATAATATTGGTGATTGGAAAACCAATAAAAATTCCATTAGCCAAAATGATTACATCTAGTATTATTATAGCTGTTTTGTATGTTTGTTTGTCTTCTTTTAGTGTGTGTGTTTTGGTATGTTCTGGGGAGTCCAGTGTCAAGGGATGGCCTTTGACAAACTGACATACAAACATACCACTTTAAGGCACACTCTTTCATTTCTTGTCCCCGATATCTTTTGTATACCATAATATAAGTGCAATACAACTTAAAGAGTTCCACAGTTTTTAAATTTTCCAAGGTTTAAAATGTCTGAGATCTCTGAGGCTGGAGAGACAGCTCAGTGGTAAGAATGTTTGCAGCTCTTGCAGATGAAGTTGGCCAGTTCCCAGCACCCATGTTGGGTGGCCACAACCACCTGGAACTCTAGCTCAAAGGTCTCCAAAGTTCTCTTTTGGCCTCCCATCCACATGCCATATACTCACACAGACATACACAGAATTTTTTAAAAAAATTTTTTTAAAAGTTCAAGGTCTTTTTCAAAATATAAAATCTTTTAACTGTAGGCTCCTATAAAATAAAAACAAAAAACAAGTTACATACTTCTTATTCCAAAATGTAAAAATCCAGGCATAGAAACAATTAGATGAAAGCAAAATTAAAACCCAGTAAAGTAAATCCAGCTCCTGTAGCTCAATGTCTGGCATTTGGGACTCATTCATTGTGTATTCTTCTGGTTCCCAAGAGTGTGGGCATACCCACTTCTCCAGTTCTGCCATCCATACCACACAGCGTTGCTTGTAGGCTTAGGCTGGCTCCACCTCCTACTTACTGCTGTCCTTGAAAGGTGTCTCACAATTCTGGCCTCTCCAAGCACCTGGATTCTCCATTGCAAATGAGGCACCTTCACCAAGGGTCTCCCTTGCCCTCACTTCAGGGACTCAGTCCTGCCACCCAGTGGCAAGCCTCATCCTTTTCCTTGTTCCCTTCAAATCAGCAGCTTTCATGCCTTCAAAAACCAGTACCAAGTGGGTGACTCGGAGACATTGCAGAGTTCAGCTGCCAGCTTGGGATGTAGCTTTGGCTCTCTTCTACCACAGTTCTGCGTACTGACCCTGCAGAAATAAATCCCACGTGTTCTAATGAAACCCAGAAATTCTCACCTCAGTGGCAGATGTCTCGTATGATGTACAGCTGGTTTTTTCAGCCCTAGCTGGCCAGTATCCCATTGGAGTACGAAAGGTTTCTCAACAGTGCTGTTGGTTCCTTATTAATTACAACTGATTCTTCAGCCCCAGATTTGTCAGCAACTACCAAGTCTTGATTTAAAACATACCACATAAAGGTCCCCTAGTCAAGTCCTTAAGTGTTTGCTCCCCTCTAAAACCTCACAAGCACGGTCTCTAGAGTCCGTATTTCTCTCCGCACTACGGTTCCCCAACAATTCAATGGTCTTTCCAGTTTACACTTCCAAACACTCCCACAATCCTCCACAAGAACAACATGCTCAAGTCCACCAATAGGAAGACCCCACTCCTGGTACCAATTCTTGATCTACTTTCATTCCACTGCTGTGGTGAAATTTCCTAACCAAAAGCAACTTAAAGGAGGAAAGGGTTTGTTTGGCTTACAGTTCCCTGTCACACACCATAATTGAAGGACATTAGGGTAGGAACTCAAGCAGGAACTTGAAAATAGAGACCATGATTGATGTCCCTTGCTGGCTTGTTTAGGCTCATCCTCAGATAGCTTCCTTATACAGCTCAGAACCACCTGCCCAGGGAGTGATGCCATCCATAGAAGATTGAGCTTTCCTACATCAATTAACAAGACAGTCCTTTAGAGATATGCCACAGACCAACCTGACAAAGGCCATTACTTAACTGAGAACTCTTTTATTTATTTATTGGTAGGGTGGTGATTCTAGGCAATGTCAAGTTGGTAGTTAATTCGAAATAGGAAAGTATTTTGCATATTCAGGAGCAAGTGTGTCTTTGTAGTTTGGAGGCCAAAGGAAGACATTGGCTATCTTTCCTTGGGAGCTTTCCAACTTCTTTTTGAGATGGTGTCTTATGGGCTTAGAGCTTGCCAAGCATGCTAAGCTAGCTAGCCAGGTAGCCTCCAAGAGTCTCCTTGCCTTTACTTCCTCAGCACTGGGCTTTACAAGCACACACCACCACATCCCACCCAGCTTTGTGTGTATGTCCTGGGGATTAAAGTCTTTTCAAATGAGTGATTTCTCCAACCTCTATTCATTAAAAAAACAAAAACCACGTCTTTGAATTTTGCTTTTATTATTATACTATTATTGTTTTATACCATAAAATAGTCTTTGTAAGTTGTATTTTAAAATTCTCTGTGTTTGAGGGGGTACATGTGTATGTGTGTGTGTGTGTGTGTGTGTTTTGATGTTGAATGTTTTTCTCCTATCACCTTTTCACCTTACTCTTTGAGACAGGGTCTCTTACTAAAGCTGAAGGCATACTCAGGGGTGTGTGTGTGTGTGTGTGTGTGTGTGTGTGTCTGTGTGTGTGTGTGTGTGTGTGTGTGTGTGTGTGAGAGAGAGAGAGAGAGAGAGAGAGAGAGAGAGAGAGAGAGAGAGAGAGAGAGAGAGAGACTGACTGACCTAGGACACTGAGGAGTTCAGTTAGTAGATTACTGGATGGTATTAAGTAACAAAGAAAATTCTGTAAGAGAGAGGAGTATGTAGTATGTAGGTTGCACTCAGCACTGAACCTCGAGTAGGGAAGTGAGCTGTGTCTCCAGGTGCAAACTCTTGGGGTGCACCCTAGAATTTAACAAGTTTCTTAGGAGCTTCCTGTTGCTCTGTAGCCTTGGTAGTGCAGGTTACTACAGCTAAGGAGATGCTGTTTTCCTTTTCTCCATCTCTTACACATGCAAACACACATGACACACAGACGCACACATACATACACACAAGAGACAGAGATGGAGAGAGAGCAATTCAAGAGAGGATGGGATATGGACAGGGGCTTTAGATATAGGAATCAATGAGGTCGTGAGAATGGATCGGCTGCCAGGCACTTCTCTCCTATGTCAGGGAAGAGATCTGAACCTGTCATCACCATAGAAAGCAATGAGGTCGGGGGTGACAGAGTGTCGTGTAAACCTGAAATTCCACACCCTCCCCCCCCCAGGCTCATGCTTTGAATTCCTGTTCCCAGCTGGTCGGTGCTATTTCGAGGATTGTTGAACATTTAGAAGGTAGGGCCTAGCTGGCAGATGTACCTAACTGGGGTCATGTCTTTGAGGATTATTAGCCTGGTCCCTAGCTCTGGTCATTCTGTTCCCTGGTCCACTACCAGGTAAATGTCCAGTGCCTCATGCTCCCACGACCGTGGGTGGAGCTATCACCGTAGGTGGAGCTGCTCCTCCATGTCTTTTGTGCTATGAACAACTGAAATCCCCTAGGACAAGGAGTCAAGCAGATATTTCCTCCCTAGGCTGCTCTGCTGGGTGTTTGGTCATGTTGGTACAGAAGCAGCTAATACGAAAAGGACGATGGTATGTAGGTGACCAGAGCTGGCGGACTGGAGCAGTCCCGTGCTGGAGATAGCTGTCTGTACTATCCCCGGTTTACTGATGAAGGAATTGATGCTCACAGAGCTGAGGGGCAGTTTCTCTTCTTGACTGAGTAGGAAAACAGAAGGAAAAGAGCCTCTGTCTGTTAGAGTCTAGAGCCATACTCTCTAGTTACGCGCTGTAGTTTCCCCTTCACAGACATAGCAGCAGCTGGTGAAGGGCCTATCCAGCAATCTAGTCTTGGGATTCTGCCGCTCAGATGCATTATTAAGTATTGTGGGCGTCTGCTGCAACTCTCCTGGATGGTGCTTGTTAAAACTGCGCCGTCTCTTTTTCATGTTAGTGACTTTTGCTTTGGATCTTGTGCTGCAGCGTTCCTCAGATTTGCTATTACAGCTTTGCTTTTTTTTTATGTGTTATTTTATAGAGATTGTATGATACATTTTTTGAAGTCCACATGCACATGTGTATGCAAACGTATTTACACACGTTTATGCGAGAGTACATAGACACACGCGCATGCATACCCAGAGACTTCCCCCACCCTATTTATCTATCATCTTTGTACCTGATAATCTTCACAGTTGTGCCTAGTCTCACCTAGATGTGAGACGATCCAAAGTCCCCTTGTCCTCTAAATAAAAAGCATAAATATCATTGTTTTCTCTTTTTAAAAGCACAGGAGAGAAAAATAGTATTTCTCCATTTAAACTCTGTTGCCTTTCAAAATACGAACACCAATGCTCTCCAAGTCCTGAGTCACTGTTGAATAGAAACTTATTTTACTTTTCAAATGCACTCCAGTATTATTCTGGATAAGGGCTTTTTGCCCATTTGCATGAAAGGACCACGGGATAGAGGATTTCCAGGGTGGAATTTCATATTGTCCCAGAATATTGATATGAAAATGGAGCTGCAATATTCAGAGATTATGTTAAGGAATATTGAATATATGCTCTAAAGGTCAGAAGAAATCTATCCGGGTAAGCTACTGGATGGAGTCAAAATGTCTAATATGCTATACCAACTTAAAAACAAAAACAAACAACAAACAAACAACCCCAAACTAGATGACAACTCACAAAATCTGTTACTGTTGTATAACAACCTTGATTTTGTACACACTTTCAAGTTCCTTGAAGATATAAATATGCAGCAGTGACAGGCTATGGACTTGGGAGGGTGCCACCTGAACCTTAAAGGATGGCAGCTCACTGGGGATGGTGGCACCTGCCTGTAATCTAAGCACTGCGGAGGCAGAGTCAGGACTGTGGACTCAAAACCAACTTGGGATTCACAACACGTATGAAGCCAGCATGGGTTACATAGCAAGATCTTCTGAAAAAGATCCAAGGGTCAGGTCATGATTCTGTGATAGACCAGCTACCTCTCTGGGGTCAATCCTCAGCCCTGAAACAAGCAACCACAATTGTAATAGAGAAGCTGGGTTAGTCAGCTTTGTATCACTGCTGATGTAAACTTCTCGTGCTGAGGTTTCAGCCCAAGACTCGGTAGCTACTTGTATTAATTATAAATTAACAATGCAAAGCATTAATAACAGAGTATGTGTTAGAGCGAGTGCTCACACTCTGAACCAGGAAGCAGAGACAACGGAGAGATCAATGCCCCACAGTCCCCTCAGAGAGCATGCTCCCAAGACCCAAGGACCTCCCATACGTTTCTATGCGCTTTCTTTCTTTTAAAATTTATTTTATGTATATGAGTGCTTTTGCTTGCATATATGTCTGTGCATCCATTGTATGCCTGGTGCCCTCAGTGGTCAGAGCAGGGTATCAGATGCCCTGGAACTAGAGTTATAGATGGTTGTGAGCCATCATGTGGGTGCTGGGAATCCAACCCTCATCATCTGGAAGAGCAGCCAGTGTTCCTAGCTGCTGAGCCATATCTATAGCCTCCTCTAGACAAGGCTATTTTTTTAAATTATTATATTTAACAATTGTGTGTGCTCCTCCCCTTAATGGTCCATAACACTTCTCAATACTGCTACCCTGGGCACCAAGACCTTAGTAAACAGACTTTGGGGTACACTCCGCCAAACCACAGTGTTGTAAAATGGTGTGAGAGGGACCCTGGTGGGTGAGAGTCACGAACACCAATGTTATGAATATGGCATGAGATGGGACCTTGAGTGGGTCTCATGGTGGGTGAAAGACAGAGTGAAAAGGTATGTACCATGCAGACGGAGCTTGAGTGTGGAGTTTGTTGAGAGAAAAGTAAAGGGGAGGGAAGAGAAAGAGAGAGGGGGAGAAAAAGAGGAGACAGAGACCTGGCTGCCTCTTCAGAAGAACAGCAGGAAGACAGGAGTAGAAAGGGCTTGTCTCTTAAAGGGACAGGGTACTGTCTGCCATGTACACAGGTGTGATGCAGAGTGCAGGGCGTGACTCCCTGTGCCAGGTTCCCAAGGGACAGGGGCCAAGGTGTGCTTGGATGCTAACACACAGTGGTGCCTATCTGCCTGTAGAAATTGGCATCTAGCCTCCAGGGCCTTCCTTGTTCAAGATGCCATATGTTCTCATGCTTCTACCTATGAGAAGCATTGGCTACTTAGACATCGCTTTTATTGATCTATAAGCTAACACCTCAATACTGCAGTCACATCAACTTACATTTGTCGTACTAATAAAACTTTCTGATTATAGAGATAATAGGTACAGAACAAATAGGCGGAGGCTGTGAGGCAAGACTTCCTGGAAAAGGGGGGTGGAAAATGTGTGTTCTGTGGATACGCTTGGCTTCAAAAAGTAACTCTAGGTTGTCTTAAATCCCTTATGTTCACGTTTAGAAAAACAGGAAAAACACATCACAAACACTGAGCTGACTCTTAAGTGTTGTCCAGCCCGCTTGTCTCATCAAGGAAAACAACCACAGAGTTGATACCAAAAATATCTTCGGAAACATTACTTAATCTTACCTCTGAAAATCAGGAGTCAGACATCGGGGTAAAAACCTGAAAAATCAGAGAAACAGCGGATCATCCACAGTTTCTTCCTACCTCTTCTGTTCCTCTGTCCAAAGGGGCTGAAATCCTGTCTCACTTCCTGTCCTCTCTCTACAGTCCTCCAAACCTCTATGGTCAGCTAGTGGCTGGCTCCGCCCTCTGACTCCAAGCAAGCTTTATTTGTCAGAACACAATGAAAACATCACACAACAATCTTCAGCTGGTAATTCTCATTGCCCCTTCTGGAATATATTTTTATTCATGTCTGGCAGAAGAAGATGTGATTTCCTAGCAGTGCTAGCTAGTCTGTACTGTCAACTTGATTGGGTTTAGAATTGTGCACTGTTGGGCATGTCTTGGAGGACATTTTTAGGGAGGTATTAGCTGAAGAGAGAATACCCACCCTGACCGTGGCACCGCCCCACAGGCCTAATAAAGAGGAAAAGAGGAGGAAGGTCGTCGAGGGCCAGGATTCATTTCTCTCAACTCCTGACTGTGGATGCATTGTGACCAATGGTCTCAGCTCACATCATCCTGCCTTCCCTGCTGTGATGGACTGAACCCTTAAACTAAACCATGATCGGAAAAAAATCCCTTCCTTTCTTCCTAAGTTGCTTTAGTCAGCTCTTTTGTCATAGCAACAAGACAAGTAATTCATACTCTAGGCAAGGCGAAATTTAGTGGGGATACTTGGGAAGGAGAATTCTCCAGGTTTGTTCAATTGAGACCAACTGCCTTCAACCTTAAGAGGCATCGTGCCAAGGGCACTCACGGCAGGCACCACCTTCCACTTAGATGCTGGCTTAGATGCTGGGGTGAATACGATGACCCTTACATACCAATTGCTTGCTTTTCCTGCAACTCTTTGCCATCCAGCAACAAATGCATAATTCCTCAGAATGTGTGAGTTATGCACTGGTAGTGAAGGGTGTGTATCGTGAGAGTTCTCGGATTGAGAAGGTGAGAAGGCTCGGGGGGGGGGGGATAGTCAAAAAGAAATAAAAGGAGGAGGAAAGAAAAAGAAAAAGGGAAAAGAAAAAGGCACACCATGGTGGCACACGCCTTTAATCCCAACCCTCAGGAGTCAGAGGCTGGAGTATATTTGAAGCCAGCTTGGTCTACATACCTAGTTCCATGCCAACCAAGGGCTACATAGTAAGACCCTGTTTAAACAAAAACAAAAGTCTCTCCTGTGGTCTGCCCTCACTTTGTATATAGCTTTCGGGCAAATCTTAGACAAATCTGAGTGGCGTAATAGAGTCAGGAGAGGGTGCAGATTTTGGCAAGTGTTTGCCAGCATTGGGCTTCTTTTCACTGATCAACTCTGATCAAACACCAAGGGTAAACCAATGGCTGGTGTACAAATCACCAAGGATTGCTTGTGACACACAGATTTGTCACGGTTTCTTCTCTATCAACAGTGCTGAGATGCTTTTTTTTTTTTTTTTTTTTGTGGCTGTTCACCTCAGCAAGATCTCATTGCAACCTAAGATTTCCCAGAGGTCTTAGTGAAAACTGCTCTTCACATGTTTAGTCCTGTTGGGATTTTGCTACATAAGATCTGATTTTAGCACTCGAAGGCCCGAGGCAGGAGGATCATTAGTTTGTAGCCAGCCTATGCTACATGTGGAGAGTTGGTCTCAAACAAGAAACAAAATTTTATTTTTAAAATTAGCAAATTTACATAATTTTCAGAATGACTTTCTTTACTATTCTCTCACATGGTTCCTTCCACCTAGAACGCCGTTGCTATTCACCTGCTAAATTCCTTCTTTGGGTGGAACTTTCTAAACTAGCAGGCCTCCTTCTGCTTTTTAGAAGAGTTCTTTAAAATTTTTAGAAATATTTAATTATTTGTCTTATGGTATGTGGTGTGTGTGTATGTGCATGTGTGCATGTGTATGAGTGTGTGTACATACTATGGTGTTTGTGTGTGGAAATTAGAGGACAATTTGCAGGACTCAGTTCTTTCTTTTTAATATGTGGGTCTTTAGGATTAAACTCAGGTGGTCCAACTTGCCCACAAACCCATATCACAGACCCCTTAGCAAACTTTTCAGAGAAACTGAATCCTCTCGCCCTCCCCCACCCCCCCATTCAGCTCTGTTTTTTAACTATGGTGTCTGCTAAGACAAGCTTCTTTTACATTTTGCCATAATTCAAAAACAAACAAACAAACAAGCAAACAAGCAAAACAGAACAAAAAACCCAAACAGTTTGCATTATGGCACATATGACTAAATTACAGGCGATTATGAATGAATTCTGCTACTGGGATGGTTTCCAGCACCTAGGGGGTGTGTCCCACTTCTGTTTCCCATTACACTGTAGCACAGACTCTGGCTGTGACTATATAGTGTGATGATTTGCACCTCGAGTCTGAACTGAGGTGCTGCATACTGTATCTACATGTATACATGCATACATAGCTACACGTTGGCATGTATTTGCATAAGTGAACAGTATAACCTATTATTTCTGAGAAAAAAATTCTCAGCCTACTCAAGAGCAGGGGAAGGCACAGGAGACACCAAGAACCCTGATAATCTATTCCCAAGTTCTAGGTTTTACCCCTCGTTTTCAGAGAGGAGCTAAAGCCCAAAATGAAAGGGCTTTCTTTCTTCTGGAGGAATTTTGTGACATTCTGGACACAGACAGAGCCATACAGGCCTGGGGAGACCATATCACCTCTAGTGCATTTCTGGACTATCATATAAATATGCGGCTCCAGGAGTGCACATTTACAAGCTATTTATTTATCTTGTTGCAACAAAATCCCCGACAGAAACAGCATAAGGATGGAAGGATTTATTTCGCATTGCAGTTCTGGGGGATAAAGTCCATCATAGCCAGGAAAGCTGTGGCGGCAAGAGCAGGAAGCACATGGTCACGTTGTTGTCACAGGAAGTCAGGAAGCAGAAAATAGTGAACGCTTGTAGTCAATAAAAACTCGCTTTCCCACCTCAGTTAATTTGACCTAGACAATCCCTTATGAATACCTGTTTCCATGATTATTCTAAAACCTATCAAGTTGGCGTCAAGATGCTTTGAGAGAATCTCACACTATTTGGTACCAAGAGGTACCAAATAGCAACTTTACAAATTCCTAAGGGCAGGGCTTTTGGGAGAAGAGTCCATGAATCCTTCAAAACCAGAAGCAACCATGGTGGCAGAGGGAAGACTCTTTTGAAAGCCACTGTTGGGAAGCTACATTTTAAAAATAGGTGGGAGGAGATCTCAGAGGACTCTTGAGACATCCAGGAGGATCTTGACTACAGATGCCATGCAGCTAGCATCACTGAGTTTAACAACTACATCACCTAGTTTGAACTGTCTAGCAAAATTTAGGAAAGCTCATTTTATAGGTGAATAATAACTTCAAGTTACAGATGAATAATGCATTTCTGAATAGAGGATCTCTAACTTGAGTGTCTCCTCCCAAAGTTTATATGTTGAGAATTTAATTCTTAATGCTACAGTGTTAGAAACGGGACCTTTTAGGAAGACTGTCTTTATGAATGGACTGACATTCTCTCTCTCTCTCTCTCTCTCTCTCTCTCTCTCTCTCTCTCTCTCTCTCTCTCACACACACACACACACACACACACACACACACACACGCACGCACTATGATACAGCAAATGCAGACCTCCACTACCTTGGACTTTCAGATTCTAGAGCTACAGGCTTGAAGGTCTCTGATAAATTACTCTGTCTATGGTCTATGGTAGTCTGTCCCAGCAAATAGACAGAGGACTTATGCAAAGCCCTGAAATCGCCTGCTCCTTGCCATGCAGTTTTGATCAGGTACCTTTACTGGTGTCAAAACACGGGTTGGGTAGCTCTGGATCCCCACAAGTTCCTCATTTTCCAACTCTGTCTCCCTAGAATCAATCATTGAGCGGTCATCAAACTTGGTGTTGACCTTGAATGAAAAAGGCCAGGAGAAGAATGTTTGATTGAAAACAGGGGGATTGCAGGCTGTCTGACTGTCAGATGCTTCAAAATGGAATTTACCTTGGTGATTTAACCATAGGCCAGTGTCTGGCCCTGAGTTTTTCAGGTTCAGAAGCAGAGAAAATTGGTTTTGTCAGCATAGTGAGGTAAGATCAGTTTATCAGGCCCTCAGCCACGCTAACCAAGTTCGCAAGAGAGGGACGTGTAAATCAAAATGCCATTTTATTAATTTATATCGACAAGCAAAATCAGCCCCGAGATCAGACACTCATTCTGCTTGGAGCACACTCTCTCCCTGTGGTGAAATCTAGGTGGGAAGTCAAATTATCATCAGAAGACAGCCGGGTGAGCTGGAATTAGAGCAAGCAGAGGCAGCTGGCTGCCTGCCTGAGTGCAATGCTAAATGAAGGCGATGCAGCACTGGCCACCAAAGGAAACACCTGGAGGGATCTAGGGACCCGGATTCTGCAGCTAGGTCGCTGTTCAAGTCACAGGCCCCTGTGCACACAACTCCTTTGTCTCTGTGGGCTCTGCTCTGTCCTATGCTGACCACACTTATTGTGCTGGACATGTTATTTCTTTAGCGGGGTCGATTCCATTGATCGGTTACAGCCCGCTTCTTCCTTTGTAGGAGTCTTCCTTTCGCCTCATCTGCCAAGTAGGGCCAGGACGATTGTCTCCGAGTGACCTTATCCTATCTTCAAGGTCAGTGGGAGTTGCTGTATTCTGCTGAGGTTAGGAGACTTCCGTGAGTCACCAAACAGCCCCACCATCCCGGCCCTCAGCTTTGCTTGTCACCCTTCAAGCCAGGTTAGTTTGGGCAGAAGAGGCTAATGAATTGATAATGAGGGTGACCAATATGTTTACCTCAGGACAGGGGCTGCCTCATGTTCCTAAACAATTTACTACTCAAGTTAAACCCAGAGTAAGTTGCCTGTTGCCTCTGAGTTGCCAAGAGCCCCGCTGAAGGCCTGGGTCAGCATTCAGATGTATTTTAAGAGCTCAAGATGTGGGGTGTCACCTCCATAAGTGTGAAGAAATGCCCTGAAGGTAGCAGCTTGGGTTTGATCTGTAGGGAGAGAAGTGATAACTGTTTTGGATGTCACCCCTTTATCCTAACATGTCCTGTCTTCCCCAACCCATCTCTGCTCTTGGCACCTCCCTGACAGATGGGGTGACCCCCTATCATCCTGCATTAGGAGCCTGTCAAATACTAGATTCTTGGATTAATGATTGCTCTTGCTGCTGTGACTGAATATTTGATAGGAAGCAATTGAAGGGAGGAGAGGTATATTTTTGCAGTCTGAGGTGATGCCCTTCATTGGGGCAGCAGAGGCACGGCAGCAGGCAGCCACATAGCGACAAGGGCACAAGGCAACCGCCGACTCACATCTCAAGGGACCAGAGGCAGCTGAAGAGGACTGCTGGCTCTCTACCGGCTTTCTCCTTCTCCCCATTTTATTCGACGCAAGACTCTAGGTCATGGGATGCTGCTGCCCACATACAGGGTGAGTAATTCCCCATTAGTTAATCTTCTCTGGAAATGTTCTCCCAGACAAACTCCAAGGTGCACCTTATTAATGTCCTAGACTTTTATTAATCCAATCAAGTTGACAAGCTAAATTAACTGTTACAACTTTGTTCTAAGCATCTAAGTAATTTTTTAACCGTTATAACCATCTCTGAAATCTGTCACTGTTATTACAGATGAGACATAGAGAGGTTAAATAAGTTCCCCCAAAGTCACTAGCTCATGTGAAATAAATGCCTGTTTTTGTACTCTGATGATAAAATTTGGGCTAAAGCTGCCTCCTTCTTGTAGCCAATGACAACCTGACTTAGGAGGCAAGCTAAATTACTATAGTACTTTCTCAGTCTCAGTTGAGTTTCAGCCAATCCGAGACTACTGACTGATCAGACCATGTCCATATAAGGCAAGTATCTCATTACACTGTGCAATACGAGCCTGCCTGCAGCCAATCAGATTGCTTCTGTAATACTTCTTCCTTTTCTCTGCTCATAAACATGGCTTACACATGTGACTGGGGCTCTGGTTCCGAATGTTCTTGCTCTATACTCTCTTCCTTGCTCAAATAAACTTAGCTAAATTTAATTTACCTCAGATT